>NC_092711.1:213451493-213751493 GCF_047496885.1 Scyliorhinus torazame | reverse complement strand
ACTGCGTCACCGTGCCATCCATGGCAAAGGGGAGTGTTAATGGTGCCATTAAGGAATGAAGAGAGCTAATATTGACAAAAGGTGTGATAGCAGAAACTGTTAATGAGAACAACTGTACAGCCAGGACAGGTGGCCAAGTGGGGAAGGGATTTTGTTGTGTTGAGGCAGGCCAGTGAGCTGAAAACTAACAAACAGCAAACTACAAAAACAGGGGTGGGTATATGGAGGGGGAAGTTTCCAGTCTAAAGTTGTTGAACTCAACGTTGAGTCCACAAGGGTTCGGGGTAATGGAGGAAGTGTGTCACGGAGAGAGTGGTCCCTTTATCCCCTCCCATGCCACCTTTTGACACAATGAGCATTCTTTATCCCTTAATGGCACCATGAGTGCAGCCCTAACAACACTCAAGAAACTTGACATCATCCAAGACGAAGCAGCCCCATTTGATTGGCAATCCAATTGCTCACTCTGGAAGTTCCCCTCAAAGTCACTCACCACCCTGACTTGGAAATATATTGCCATTCCTTCACCGTCACTGGGGCAACATCCTGGAATCCCCCCTAACAGCACTGTGGGTATACCTACACCACATGGACTGCAGTGATTCAAGAAGGCAGCTCACCACCACATTCTCAAGGGTCATTATGGATGGGTGATAAATTCTGGCCGAGCCAGTGATGCCCACATCCTGTAACTGAAGTCAAAGAAAAAGCATGTGTCTCACCAATACCTTCTCAGGACGAGCAACTAATGTGGCCTTGCCATCAATGCAAATATTTCAAGAACAATTTAATTTTAAAGTGTGCTAAATCACAATTCTCTTTCTTCCTTTCACAAACAATTAAACTTATAGATTAAAAATTATACCACTATTGATGCCGTGAAAGATGAAAATAAATTCTTGGTGCATCTGAACAAGTCGCCAAGGTATATGCCTGAAACATAACACATAAACCTTCAAGTCCTTGTTTCCTGAGTTAAAAACACTTAACTGCTGTACATTGGACACAGACTGTTGCGTACAATAAAATGCATGGATAATTCTCAGGTTTCCTGAAAGGTCTTTAAGTTCCCACTCACGTTTAATTCTCCTTTTTAAATATTCCGTGCGTCTGGTGATTATAAATGTGCCTCAAAGTAAAATAAATCCTTCAGCTTGTGAAACCTCTGTTCATAATGACACGTCATCTCCTTATGGAACCTAGCGATAAGTCAGAGCCTTGATTCCAGTGATGAGTCAGCAGGTCAAAGCAGCTCAAACATGGCTATCGCTCATAAAATGTAACTGTCCCCGTGTTAACCGCAGAAGTGGCATCATTAAATGCAAGTCCCACTCCAACACAGGTGGGCAAATTGATGTCACTAGATTCTTGCTTAGTTCTTTGCTTTATATTTAAGTGAAGTTGTTTTCTTCAATGAATTCTGTCATTTAGCTTTGGGCTAAATGTTAGGATTGTTACAATATCATGGATCGAATCTGTATCAGATAGATTCATTGGATTTATACCAGGGTGCGAACTTACCAAAAAGTTTCCAAGCGTCATTTTATGTCATTTTAGGTGGGATTCTCCTTCCCTCTGTCGGTGAGTTCCCCACCGCTATCTAACCACGCCTAGTCAATTTAGTGGGCCCCTGGGGAGTTTCTCTCTGTGCTAGTCCACACACAGGCTATTCACGCCAGCGGGCGACCGGAATCTCCCGCCAGTGTGAACAGACAGTAAATCCCGCCTTTAGAATTATTTTCAGCAAGGGGGCAGTGCTAGGATGGCAGTGCCAAGGTACCAAGGTGCTAGAGGGAGGTCCAGAGTGCCACCCTGTCCTGTCTCTGACCACCCAGGTGTCATAATATCCACTCATGTATAGAATGAGATGCAGACAAGCAGTGATTGACACATAGGATGGCCAGTAAGCACACAACACAGCACAGCCAATCACCAGACAGGACACTACCACTATAAAGCCAGAGGGCACTAGGTTTCCCACTCTCTCGGGACCCAGCTACTGAGACAATCAGAGTCCACGAGCTAGCAAGCACAAACACCATGGGGTGGCTAGTAAGTCTGGTCAGGCTACTACAAGGTCACTAGTCAGATCAGTATAGTGTCGACCCACAGCTGAATATGTACAGCAGTTCATCTAGTTGAATAAAACAGTGTTGGATCTTCTCCTGTGTTAGACGTCTGTTTCTAACTTCCTTGCATTGAGTGCAGTCCACATCGAACCAACCTGCCTAACACATCACCAGGGGCCTCCAATAGCTCAGATAATCCCCATGTGCTGTGATGCCAGGTCCACGTTTGCATGAGCCAGTACTAAACAGTGCCTGCGTGACCTCTTACTGGAGAACCAGGTAGATCATGAGAGATCATTAGATCGGGATTCCATCTCGCTAATGAAATGGAGATTGTCCTTAATTGGCCTCAATTGGCTTTGCGCCACATCTGGGTGGGATACGGATCCTGCCAACAGGAGAGGGCCAATTAGATCGCAAACCTGGGCAGCACAGTGGTGCAACGGTTAGCACTGCTTCCTCATGGTGCTGGAGACCTGGGTTCGATCCCGGCCTTAGGTCACTCGCCGTGTGGAGTTTGCAGATTCTCCCTGTGTTTGCGTGGGTCTCACCACCACAACTCAAAGATGTACAGGCTAGGTGGATTGGCCATGCTAAATTGCTCCTTAATTGGAAAAAAAATAAAAATTGGGGATTGAAACTTAGAAAAAAAAGATTGCTAACTGCTCAGCGTCTGCTGCGGTTCCTAATTTGTGCCATCCCCGCGCCGTATTCAGCCTGCACGGATCCTCATCGGGTGCAACGCGGCCGTTAAAACACGCCTCAGAAAGAATGAAAATTATCCCATTCTCCGTTTAAAAAATTAATTCGCAGGATGTGGTCAGCATTTATTCCTTGTCCTTACTTGCCCTTGAGAAGGTGGTAAGGCCGGCCTTCTTGAACGACTGCAGGCAATGTAGTGTAGGCACACCATAGCACATTTTGAGAGGGATGTCCAGATTTGTAACCCAATGGCAGTGAAGGAATGGAGATATGGGGCGAGTCGGAGAATCGCCGGGGGCTGGCGTGAATCCCGCCCCCGCCGGTTGCCGAATTCTCCGGCACTGGATATTCGGCGGGGGCGGGAATCGCACCTCGCCGGTTGGCGGGCCCCCCCCCGACGGTTCTCCGGCCCGGATGGGCCGAAGTCCCGCTGCTAGAATGCCTGTCCCGCCGGCGTGGATTAAACCACCTCTCTTACCGGCGGGACAAGGCGGCGCGGGCAGGCTCCGGGGTCCTGAGGGGCGCGCGGGGCGATTTGGCCCCGGGGGTGCCCCCAAGGTGGCCTGGCCCGCGATCGGGGCCCACCGATCTGCAGGCGGGCCTGTGCCGTGGGGGCACTCTTTTCCTTCCGCCTTCACCACGGTCTCCACCATGGCGGAGGCGGAAGAGACTCCCTCCACTGCGCATGCGTGGGGATGCCGTGAGCGGCCGCTGACGCTCCCGCGCATGCGACGCCCGGCAATGTCATTTCCGCGCCAGCTGGCGGGGCACCAAAGGCCTTTCCCACCAGCTGGCGGGGCGGAAATCAGTCCGGCGCGGGCCTAGCCCCTCAAGGTTAGGGCTCGGCCACTCAAGGGGGAGGATTCCGCACCTTTGGGACGGCGCGATGCCAGACTGATTCGCGCCGTTTTGGGCGCCGGTCGGCGGACATCATGCCGATTACGGAGAATTTCGCCCATGGTTTGCATCAGGGTAGCGTGCACCTTGAAGTGCAACTTGAAGGTGGTGATGTTCTCATGCATCTGCTGTATTGTACTTCTAGGACATGTGGCCATCTAAAATGGCCACCTGCAAAGGACTATGGGAATTGTGGTCAACTTGGCCACAGACAAGTACACAGCCTCTATGCATTGTGCAAAGAAGACGGACCTGACCAAAACTTGCACCATTAAAAGTCAATCACCATTTCCCCCAGGACAATAGAGTTTGAATCAAGGAGCTGCAGCAGCAGCAGACTAACCAGTGCCACTTCCCCTTATTTGGAAAGGCCTACGTGCCTAGGACAATGATAGCTGGGACCCGCCCAGCCACCGAGGTATCCGCCCCCTAATTGGCCAGGATCAATGAGGGTGATCGAAACCCTGTCAATTCATTGGAGCTAGAGATAGGACCGCCCAAAAGGGCGCGAAAGAGAAGAAGGATAAGAAGCCCTGCGCTCTAGGGATCGGCCTCTTTTTTGTATTGGCCTGCATGCGACCAATTGCAGCATACCAATCAGCCAAGTTCAAGGACCCGCGATCGCTACCTGAAGGACGAGCCCAGCCGACACGAACCTGAAGACTTCCAACCGACCCACGTGGACACAGATAAAGGCCTTATTTCCCGCACAGAGCCGGTCACCCCAAAGTTAAGTAAAGGTCATCTTAGTTATTAGGTTTAGTTTAGTGCATAGCCATGTGAATCATTACATATAGAACAAGTGTGTTTGTTAATAAACTGTCTTTTGGACTAATATACTGGTTGTGTGGTCATTCGGTCAATATAAGAAACAGCTTGTGGTTCACATAGAAATAAAGAAGTCAACAGACATAGCAACAGGAATAGGCCATTCAGCCCATCGAGCCTGCTCCACCATTCAATACGATAATGGCTCATGCAACACTTCAATGCCTTTTGCACCCACTATCCCCATGACCTTAGGCAGTGGAGTTTGTGGGTTTGGAAGGTACTGTTGAAGGAACCTTTGTGAGTTACTGCAGTGAATCATGGAGATGGTGCACACTCCAATCACTGTATGCTGGTGCTGCAGCAGGCGAATCAATCAAGCAGATTGCTTTGTCCTGGATGGTGTTGAGTTTCTTCAGTGTTGTTGGAGCTGCACTCTTTCAGGCAAACAGGAAGTATTCCAGCACATTCCTGCCATGCTCATGGCAGACAGGCTTTCAGTCGTCTAAAGGTATGTCACCCGCTTCAGAGTTCCCAGCCTCTGACCTGCTCTTATAGCCACAGTATTTATACTGTCTGTCCAGTTGAGCTCCACATTAATGCAGGTCCCCCAGGATGTTCACTGGTGAAGAATTTGACAATGGCAACTGTAGAGATCTCTGTATATGTATATACATGAAGTGTTAATGTGTAGTCAGTTCAGTCAGACAATCACTGGAGGGCAACACTAACAGAGGGTATAAATACAAGCTCAATCTGTTTTCCCGCTCTCTTCGGGTGTGTTGTGACTAGAGAACAGAAGTGTATAGTTAGCTCAGAGTGCAAGTATAATATTCATAGTTAATCTAATTCTATCTTATTTTATTTAACTTCTAGTAAAGATATTGAAGAATCAAACTCACAAGTTAATTGATTAGTTACTCAATAAATTATTTGTTATCACTGGACAACTTCGAGTATTCATCATCAGCAAAGTTAAGAACATCTCGTCATAAACAAATGAGTAACATATATTACTTCAAGTAGTATAACAGCAACCCCATTAAATTTGGTGAAGAGGTGAATAAATTCTCCCTTATTGGAGATGGACATGTGTGGTGCAGATCTTACTTACATTTTAATGCCGAAACATCTTCCAATCCTATAACAACAAGATTGTTAGAGGAGAGGTGAGAACATTAAAAGACCCAATGAAACCTGAAACTGGCTATGAATAAAAGGCAGTAAATATTTCTGAATGACAATTGCTCACAGTACTCACAAAGAAAAACATGATCATGCCCTCCTTCCTCCATACAAAAGCATAATTTAAGGTTTCGGTATCAACTAGCTGGAAGTCTTAAAAGTGCTGTAAGGGTTAAAGATAAATAAAACACCCAGGGGTAGGTGATATTTAATCTGATGGTGGGAAGCTCTGGTGAAGAGAGGCACTGAGAACCATTCTGTGTGAATCACTGAACATTGCGGGTGTATGCACAGACAATTAGAAACAGGCTAATGTGGTGCCCATGTTTAATAAACAGATACAGGAAGTACAGGCCATTCAGAAGAAGGGCCATATTGGACTTGAAATGTTGGGCCATGACATCCGAGTTCCAGGACAGTGTAACCCCGAGGATGCAATGGAGAATTCCCCTGGATGTTTGCAGATAAGGGTTTGCATGGCAATTCCCAGGGAAGTAAAAAAATCCCCTTGGGCAGTTGCCTGCACAAGGAAGCATCCAATAATGCAATTTAAATTTCAAACTTCGGATGGTACCAACTGTTTTGCATCAATAGTTGTCCTTAAAAGGTTAGAACTATTAATCCACTTCTAACTTCTGGGTAACTATTTTACAGACCCACACCAACCACCCCATGGGACTCTTCCTCAACCACACCCCCCAACCTCCAAGGTACTCCCTGCACCCTCGACTGCCTTGGGATTCACCCAAAACTGGATGACACCCCCCCCCCCCCCCCCAGGACTCTTCACCCCCTCCTACCCACCCACTCAAAACCCCCCTCCCAAGGCCCGACTTCCGCTGCTCTTCCCACCCTGAGGCCTGACCGAACTCACCAGCACCCCCAAAATCCACCCTCCCCTCCCCCCATAAATCCTACCCGCTTACCTTATACATTTATCTCCTCTCTTGCCTGTCAAAGACTTTAAAACTTGCCCATACCTTTAACTTACCTGGTTTACAGCAGCTTGTTTACATCTGACTGATCTGCCCCCGAGGATCGGCCCTGGGGACAACAGCACTGCCCGCACCCCGTCTAGCCTGAGTGGGAAGGTCAGGTGAGATGGGATCGAAGCAAAATTGAGGTAAGAGATAAAAGTGGAGTGGAAAACCGACTCTGATTGCCGCTTGGTGGAATTTCAGGCCCAATGGCAATGTTGCTCCCCACACAGATGCTGCCAGAACTGCTGTGGTTTTCCATCACTGTTTTTATGACAGACCAATCAGTCTGACTTCAGTTCTAAGTAAAGTGAGGGTATTGATTAACAGGCATAATGTCGAGAATCATATGACCAGATGCACAGCCTGTAAACAGCATCAGCTTGGTTCTAGAAAGTGAGGTTCTGCCCGTCCAAGGGCAGACAGGAGCTTCTGCTCTGTACAGAGGATGACCAACATTTCAAATTGATTTTCAATCAGAATACGGGCGGGCAAAAATGGAATCAATTAAAGAAACAATAGAAATGAAGCAATGGGAAACATAGAATTGCTTTGGATGGAAGAAAGTGTGCGCAACTATCTTGGTGTGGTTATGTGTTTGGGGCAAGTTAGCTAGAAACAGCCAAGGTTACCTTTCAGTTTTGTCGCCTGATCTCGTGAATCACAGCAGTTCTAGGTCAACTCATAAAAGTGGAAGGGGGCAATTTTCAGGCCACGGTAGCCATCAGTGACAACGGTGACATGGGTGCAAAATACCACGAGAGTCAGGAAAAGCGATTCTTGGCTGGAGTTTTCTGATTTGCCATGCACCTCGCCAGTAACATCATGAGAATCCAGCCATAGAAGGTAGAACCCGTATTTAAATAAATTAGCATCTTATTAGTGTGCCCCCCAGCCAGGACACCCTCCCCACTGAATATTCATTAGGCACCAATGTGATGTCATGCTGGCACGATTTAAACAGCTGAGAGCCTGGTGACCTCACCTCCAAAGGGGATATCGGAGGAGAACTCGCAGGTCATCATTACCCTCCAGGGTGCCAGTTTCCGAAGGGGACTGGTAAGGACCCAGATAGGTGCACTAGGGGCCGGGATGTGTGGCGGTTCAGTCTCGATAGCTCAGTGGGTGGGGTCACTCGCCTGCCTTAGCCGCCCTTCATGGCTGTGAGCCTTTATGTTTAAAGGGGTCTGGCGGCTGGTTTACAAGCATCATTTCCTTGTCCTCCTTGCTGGTCTTATGGCGATATCACCGCTTTGAGGGCGTGCCCTTCTAGAGTGGTAGCTGGATAGTGGGTGGGAGCAGGCAAATTCCTAGGGTCAGCACAGGAGGCGACTGTGGGATCCCTGGGTGGGATCCCATGAGAGACCAGGCTGCATGGGCAGACTGGGGGACTCTGACAAGGGGTGATTCCCAGCCTCATGAGGGCTGAAGACAAGTGTAGATAGAATAAATCCCCAAACTCAGGCCGCACTTTGAAGTTTGAGGGAATGGGATGTCCAGCAGGTAAAGGCCAGGCTGTCTCGGAGTAGTATCCGGGGGGGGCTGGCTCTTCAAGTTGGAAGGCCTAGTTAATCCACAGCCCATGAGATCTGGGGGAATGAGGGTGTCATCTAAAGATGAAGCTGACTGCACATTGCAGTCTTCACGTACATCAGGTGTGCCTCGCCAATCACAAGGGGAAGCCAGTTACCTAATCAGCTCCATGGCCCCTTCTTGATAAGTCAATTGTGCCAATTTAGTCAGTATTGCAATGCATGAGTCTGCTATTGATTGGCATCCAATTTTTAACCTTCTGGAACTAGCCCCCAAGCATTGAACTCCAAGGCTCATACTCACATCTCCATGACAGGTGTGGCCCCCAGTGCAAGGCTTTATAGTGAATGCTTGCATCAGTCACCCCATTCAGGAGATGGTAGTGGCAGCATGAGATTAGAACGCAGGTCCATTGGATGCACTCAACTGCCCTCACTCTTCATCCATTGGGGGGGAGGGGGAACCGGGGACGGGTGGGGGGGGGGGGCTGAGGCACTTTATTGAGGTGGAATTAAGAGGCGCAACTGTGGGGAAGAAACTGTTGTGTGACAGGAGAGGGAGTGAGGAAATGCACAAATATAGGGGGATGCACATGGGTGGATATCTAGATCCTGAGAGGGCTATGAGCAAGGGCATTGTCAGCACTGCTCATTGCTCACTTTGATGTTCACTTCCTTTCAGTGCTTGATTCCAGAGAATCATGGTGCTGGTCGAGCTGGAAATTATATTGTTGGTGACCGAGCAGCAGCAGCAACATCGCTGCACATGGCCAGGACCAGCGCCCTGCAGATGACCATAGGTCTACCGCTGTAGAACTTCCTACCTCCAGATATCAGAGGTCCAGTGCCGGCTTTCTCGGCGGGTCCGACACTTTGGAAAACCTGAGAAAATTCCGCCCAAAGTGTTTAGCTGCATGGAGAATACAATGTGCTTTGATAAAGGTGTTTAAAAATGATGAATGGATGGGACAGAATAAATATAAATTCTGCTTCCCCTGATATAAATGGTCTTAAGTGAACAGATATCGATAGAAACAGATTAAGCAGGAGAAACGTTTTTTACCGTGAGAATTGGCTGTGGAATGTTTGTGGTTGAAGAAGGGACAGGTCATCAGTGAAAAATAGTTCAGCTTGATGGCTGAAGGAACAAGGAATAAAGGGGACTGGAAGAAACCAATTAAAACCACTGTTTGTATGGAGGTTAAACACCGAGATAGTTTGAGCAGAATGACCTTTTCCCATGTACAATTATATGTGAAAAACACTTAAATCAGCAAATGAATAACAAGAGTCAAGTAGATCAATTGGGTTAACAAGTATATTCTTGAAACAAAGTTTGAGATCAAATAAAATTTTAATCAGAGCACCTTCCAATATATTTTCCCCTTCCCTTTTGCAAATGGATGGAAGCTAAAATGGTGCAACGTCTCAACTTTAGTGCTGCTATTTTATTTAAGCATCTAGAGCACTGGGTATTGAGTGGTGCAGTATGTTAACTTGCTGTCCTTTCATCTCTGAAACCTAACTTCAAATCCAGGTGAGATTGATGGCTAAGAGTGCTCTCAAGTCTGTTCCTTTGGTGTTTATGTAAATTACAAACCCAGCTCCTGCTTACTAAGCGTGCACAAAACACTTCATCATTGAGTTTGATTGGTTTAGAATAGGATAGAACCCCTCCAGTGCAGAAGGAGGCCATTCGGCCCAGTCGAGTCTGCATCGACCCTTCGAAAGACCACCCTAGCTAGGCCCAACCCCTTTTAATGAAACCCCACCCTAAGGGGCAATTTAGCATGGCCAATCCACCTAACCTGCACATCGTTGGACTGAGGGAGGAAACCAGAGCACACGGAGGAAGCCCATGCGGGCACGCAGAGAATGTGCAAACGCCACACAGGCAGTCACCCGAGGCTGGTATTGAATCCGGGTCCCTGGCGCTGTGAGGCAGCAGTGCTAACCACTGTGTCACTGTGATGCCCACTGGTGTAGATGGCTTTACCACAGATGAAATTAAGAGTAGATAAAGCAGGTAAGGTTAGAGTAGATATAGTGGGGTTTACAGAAAGACAAAGGTTCTCAGAGCGTATTGCCTCTTGGATTCTTGGACTAGCATGGCTCTCTGGAAAAGTCTCTGTGTAACAACTGTGTACAATCGTGTGGAAAGATACGGTAATGTTAAAAATAAAACAAGGAATGAGACTTCAAATCCAAATCCAGGGCAGTTTGAGGATTTGAGCTCAGATTTAAAAATCTGGAAATAAAAAGAGCTGTTGCCATGGAAAATGGCCATGAAGCTGTTGGTTTGTTGTAAAAGCGCACCTGGTACACTCATGTCCCTTAAGAAAGGAAACTTGTCATCCTTACTCAAGGCATGCCTCAAAGTGATAAAGGTAAGCAGAACATTACAGTCCATGATTTATTCGGAAGTCCCAATAATCGATTGCTATGATGGTCAGACTCTAACTACTAACCACTTTTAAACTTTATTAAAAAATTATTTCACACGATGCGTGTCTCACTGACTAGGACAGCCTTTTTATTGCCCATCCCTCATTGCCCTTGAGAAGGCTGTGGTGTGCTGTCTTCTTGAACCGCTTCAATCCACATGCTTTAAACCTGCATTCCTAGGATATTAACTGACCAAAACAACCTGGTTTAAAGAGCCATCAAACCAGAGATCCGCAATTTCAACATAGTTGGTGTCGAACTATAAAATGGAGGGGTAGGCTGTCACCAGTACCCGCTGGACAATTAAAGATGGCAGGATGGTCCTCCCAGCTGCTGGACCAATCAGGGCTATGATACTGAGAGGGGTAGCCACTGCTAAAGCTGCACCATGGAGGTGAAAAATGTGTTTCATGTGCTGAGGCCGGGCAGGCAGATTCTGGTGAGTGGAAGGATAATCCCTTCAGTGGCAGCGTTGGGGCCATGGGGGAAACCGTCCTGACCAGGGGCCTCTTCCTTGGTCCTCGGAGCCTGCAGAGGTGATAGCTCCATCAGCTGCTGGGAGGTTGTCATCATGCATTCTGCCACTGCCAAGCTGGACTTTTAATTGGATCAACTGGCTGCAACCTCTGTCACTCAATATTGGAATCATTTTATCTCCAGCCCAAGCTGTTCTCATTTGTTTTATAACTAACAATTAGTGCAAATTAAAGTTGTGCCCATTCTCTTCCCCCGACCACCCCCAATCTGTGAATGCATGAAGCAAACCAGACACAACTTCCCAGTGATTAGCATCATCTATTTATAGTTTGCCATCTCATTCTGTACAACCAGCGTCAGATATTGCCTCTTCCTGTAAAAACATTGCAGTGCATTCATATTACAGGATATGATAGAATATCTGGGCAGGAATCCAGTCCTTCCTGTGACTAGACATGGTTGTAATGACCTCATTCTGCTCACAGAACAATAATACAGGATGTGGGATTTTGAACTTTTATATTTTTACTCCCCATTTTGTTTCTGGGATTGGAATATTCACTCATGATCCACTCACCAATAACCTGCATTTTTTTTCTTTGGAAGTTCTAAGCAAATACTTCAAAGCGAGATCCCTAATGAAGGATATCTTCTCATGTTTGTGGACCTATTAATTCACTTAGACTGCAGAAGAAAAAGAAAAGATTTTTGACGTTTAATTGAACCCTAGGTCAGGCTGTTTCTCGAGATGTGATGTTTACATCCAAGAGAATTTAGACTGATCACTGGGGTTTCCTTTAAGTTCCTCATGAATCAGGGTTTGCGGTGTTGTATATATGTCTGCCACTTTGAAGCACTGTTAACAATGGCAGCATAGTGGCACAGTGGTTAGAACTGCTGCCTCACAGCGTCAGGGCCCTGGGTTTGATTATGGCCTTGGGTGACTGCCTGTGTGGAGTTTACGTGGGTTTCCTGCCGGTGCACCGGTTTTCTCCCACAGTCCAATGATGTACAGGTTAGGTGGATTGACTGTGCTAAGTTGCCACTTAGTGTTGAAAGATGTGCAGGTTAGGTGGGGTTAAATAGGGTGGGGAAGCGGGCCTAGGTAAGGTGCTCTTTCAGAGGGTCAGTGCAGACTCCGAGGGCCTCCTTCTGCACTATAGGAATTACACATTCTATTCAGTCTTCAGAAAATGTTACATTCTATTTTGCTCCTAACATTCCCTCATGAAATATGTCAATTAGATTCTCATTTTTTGGAATTTCATGTTAGAGATGATAACCTGCACATGGACTTCGTTGAATACAAGGCCCGTCCAACGAGGACGCATTAGCGGGACCTTTAAATGCTAGTCCCCGAGAGTCCTGGGCTGGGACCTTTGTTTTGTGTGCCACGGTAGTGGCTTTATTTCCAGTTTAAAATAAACCAGTTTGGCCTTTCACTCCAGGCCTCTTGGAGTTATTACATTGGCGCGGAGGATGGAATAACCACTGCGCACCAGGCTCAGCCTGATGTTTGCCAACCTGGGTGTGAGGGGGCAGAAGGTGTAGTCAAAGCAGGAGACTGAACTCGAGTGGTTAGCGAGCCACAGGAAAATAGAACCAGTGCAGTTCGCAGAGTAAAATGGAGTGCCACACTAGCGTTCTAGAGTTCAACAAATGCAATTATGTAGGCATGAGGACAGATTTGGCCCCAGGGGAGTGGGCTGGAAGACTAAAAGATAGGACAGTTGGTGAGCATTTGAAGTTGTTTAAGGAGATATTCAATTCCTCCCAACTAAAATATATTCCAACATGGAAGAAAGATTTTAAGAGGGGGAAAAACATCCATGGCTAAGCAGGGAACCTAAAGATAACCTAAAGACAAAACCTAAGCTATACCATATTGAAAAGGCCAGTGGCAGGCTGGAAGATTGGGAAACTTTTAAAGATCAACAAAGAGTTGCTAAAAATGTTAGAAAAAGAGCAAAGTTAAATTCTTAAAGAAAACTAGTGCAAAAAATAAAAAAGGATAGCAAAAGTTTCTACAAGTATATAAAAGGGAAGAGAGTAGCTAAAGTGAATGTTGGTCCTATGGCAGATGAGACCGGGAGTTAATAGTGGGAAACACTAGGGCAAAATGGTGGCACAGTGGTTTGCACTGCTGCTTCACAGTGCCAGGGACCCAGGTTCAATTCCAGCCTTGGATAACTGTTTGTGTGGAGTTTGCACTTTCTCCCTGTGTCTGCATGGGTTTCCTCCGGGTGCTCTGGTTTCGTCCCACAGTCCAAAGATGTGCAGGTTAGGTCGATTGGACATGCTAAATTGTCCCTTAATTCTCTAAAGGTAAACTTGCAGGTTGAGTCCGTAATTAAGAAAGCAAATGCAATGTTGTCATTTATCTCAAGAGGCTTGGAATATAAAAGCAGGGATGTACTTCTGAAGCTTTATAAAGCATTAGTTAGGCCCCATATAGAATACTGTGAGCAATTTTGGGCCCCACACCTCAGGAACGACATACTGGCACTGGAGCGGGTCCAGCGGAGATTCACACGGATGATCCCAGGAATGGTAGGCCTAACATACGATGAACGCCTGAGGATCCTGGGATTATATTCATTGGAGTTTAGGAGGTTGAGGGGAGATCTAATAGAAACTTACAAGATAATGAATGGCTTAGATAGGGTGGACGTAGGGAAGTTGTTTCCATTAGCAGGGGAGACTAGGACCCGGGGGCACAGCCTTAGAATAAAAGGGAGTCACTTTAGAACAGAGATGAGGAGAAATTTCTTCAGCCAGAGAGTGGTGGGTCTGTGGAATTCATTGCCACAGAGGGCGGTGGAAGCCGGGACGTTGAGTGTCAGAAGTTGATAAATTCTTGATTTCTCGAGGAATTAAGGGCTATAGAGAGAGAGAGCGGGTAAATGGAGTTGAAATCAGCCATGATTGAATGGTGGAGTGGACTCGATGGGCTGAATGGCCTTACTTCCGCTCCTATGTCTTATGGTCTTATGGGATGTACAGGTTAGGTGGGGTTACAGGGATAGGGGGAATGGGCCTATGGAGGGGCTTCTTTCAGAGAGTCGGCGCAGACACGATGGTCTGAATGGCCTCCTTCTTCACTGTAGAAATTCTATGATTCTAACACACAACTGGTGGAGATGCTAAATCAATATTTTGCCTTGGTTTTCACGGTGGTGGACACTGGTACCATCCCAATAGCAAGAGGTAATGCAGAGGTAATAGAAAGCGAGGAACTGAAAACAATCATCGTCAATAGGGAAAAAGTACTCATCAGACTATTGGGAATTGAAGGTAGACAAGTCTCCAGGACCTCATGGCCGACATCTTAGGGCCTTAAAGGAAGTGGCAGTAGTGATAGTGGGGAACTATAGACCAGTTAGTTTAATATCTATCATTGGGAATTTGTTAGAATCCATTATTAAGGAAGTAATAACAGGACATTTAGAAAGTCAAAAAACAATCCATCAGAGTCAGCGTTGTTTTACGAACAGTAAATCGTGTTTGGCTAATTTGCTAGAGTTCTTTGAAGATGAAATAACCCAGGTGGATAACAGGGATCCTGTAGATGTGGGCATTTGATAAGGTGCCGCTCAAAAAGGTAATGCACAGGGAAAGATTACATGGAATGAGGAGTAATTTATTAGCTTGGATGGAAGACTGGCTAACCAACAGAAGGCAGAGAGTCAGGATAAATGGGTCTTTTTCTGGGTGGCAAGATGTAACTAGCGGGGTCCCACAGGGTTTCATCCTCTGGCCCCAACTATTTACAATATACATTTATAGCTTGGATGCATGGGTAGAAGGTACTATAGCAACATTTGAAGATGACACTGAAATAGGTGGGATAGTAAGTTGCAATTAAGAAATAAGAAATTTACAAGTAGATATAGGTAGGTTTGGTGAGTGGGCCAAAATGTGGCAGATGGAGTTTAACACGGATAAGTGTGAGCTTATCTATTTTGGTTGGAAAAATGGAAAGGCAACTTATTATCTAAATGGAGAGAAACTTCAGAGTGCTTCGGTGCAGAGGGATCGTAGTGTCCTCGTGCATGAATCTCAGATAACTAGTATTCAGGACCAGCAGGTAAAGAGGAATACAAATGGAATTTTGGCCTTTATAGCTAAAGGATTCGAGTATAAAAGTAGGCAAGTGTTGCTGCAACTGTACAAAGGATTGCTGAGACTGCATCTGGAGTTCTGTGTACAGTTTTGGTCCCCTTATTTGAGGAGGGATGTGGTTGCATTAGATCCAGTTCAGAGGAGCTTCACTAGATTGGTTCCAGAGATGAGGGATTTGTCTTATGAAGAGAGATAGAGCAGTTTAGGCCTGTACTCTCTCGAGTTTAGAAGAATGAAAGAAGATCAAATTGAGGTACATAAGATGGTAAAAGGTATGGATAAAGTAGACGTAGAGCAGATGCTTCCTCTTGTGAGGATTTCTGGAATGAGAGGTCATAATTTTAGCATAAGGGGTAGCAAATTTAAAACAGAGATGAGGAGAAACTACTTCTCCCAAAGGGTCGTGAATCTGTGGAATGCGTTACCCCAGAGTGCGGGGGATGCTGGGACAGTGAGTAAATTTAAGGAGGTGTTAGATTTTTAAAATTAGTTATGGGTTGAAGGGTTATGGAGAACGGGTAGGACGGTGGAGTTGAGGCCATGATGTGATCAGCTATGATCGTATTGAACAATGGAGCAGGCTCAAGATGCTAATTTGTCGACTTCTGCTCCGAATTCTTATATTCTTATGTTTTAAGAAATAACTATTCTATCTCATTCCACCTTCCAGCTCTTGATCTGTAGTCCTGTAGGTTACAGCACTTCAAGCATAAACCTGGTGTTCTTTATTAATAAGGGGATTTCTCAAGGGACTGAATTGCCTACTACTGCTCCTAGATTTTGGGTGGGATTCTCCGACCCCCTGCCGGGTCGGAGAATCACTGGGGGGCGGCGTGAACCCCCCGCCCCCTCCCCGTCGGCTGTTGAATTCTCCGGCGCCGGGGATTTGGCAGGGGCAGGAATCACGCCGTGCCGGTCGGCGGCCGCTGGCATCGCCCCCCCCCCCGGCGATTCTCCGCCCCGCGATGGGCCGAGTGGCCACCTGTTTTTTGTCAGTCCCGCCGGCGTAAATTAGAGTAGGTCCTTACCGGCGGGACCTGGCGGCGCGGGCGGCCTCCAGGGGGCGTGGGGGGATTTGGCCCTGGGAGGTGCCCCCACGGTGGCCTGGTCCGCGATCGGGGCCCACCGATCCGCGGGCGGGCCTGTGCCATGGGGGCACTCTATTGTTCCGCGTCGGCTGTTGTGGTCCTCCGCGATGGCCGACGCAGAGACGATCCCCCTGTGCATGCGCTGGGATGATGCCAGCACATGCTGGCGCTCCCGCGCATGCGCCAACTCGCGCTGGCTGGCGGAGGCCCTTCGGCGCCGGTTGGCGTGGCGCCAAGCCCCTTCCGCGCCAGCTGGCACGACGCAAACCATTCCGGGGCCGGCCTAGCCCCTGAAGGTGCGGAGGATTCATGCCACTCCTCGGCGCCGGGCCCCCCCGCCCCGCCGGGTAGGGGAGAATCCCGCCCCTTATGTTCTTATCCTCCGCTCAAGGTCAGCACTGAAGATGAGTCCTTCGGTGCTCAATAAGGAAGCGATGACCCCCAGTCTGCTCATGCCCCCGATCCGGCTCCACCCACTGCTGACTCGAGGCCTTGTGCCAAGCGACAAAAGATGTCTCTTCGCCACAGGAGTGAGGGGGATGATTCTGACTTGAGGGGGGAGGAATGTGCTAACCCTGACTAGGACCACGGGGGATCGCTGATTGAGCTTCGTAGAATATAACTTCCCATGGTCAGTGGGGAGGGGCCTGCCCAGCAGGGGCCCGTTAGCAGGACCTTTAAATGTAGCTCCCGGGTCGGCAGGTCCAGGGGTGGGCCATTTGTTTTGTGTGCCTTGGTGGCAGCTTTCTTTTCAGTTTAAAACGAACCAGTTTGGCCTTTAATTCTGAGCCTACTGGAATTATTACATTCAACTACAGACAGAATCTAATTATTTTCCTGGGAATGGGAGGCTGAATATCAACTTCCCAATGATGGCAACCAAATTGATGGTGGATTAAAGGTTCGGCATGTGGTGGGGGTCCAGCTTTAGCATTAATGAGTAAGCATTAGCTTATTTATGTATATTTATTAAGTACATGCTCAGCTGATTAAATTGTACCTCTGTGATTAAGTCAGCAGAGAATAAGAAACACATGCCTTCAGAGTCAGGACTGGGTAAAATCGCATGCCGCAGGAAATGTACTCTTCCTGGCGGATTTGGAGTGAGGAGAAGCTGCTTTTCTTGTCTAGGGAACTTTGTTTGACCAGGGAGAATAGACTGGCCTGTTGCACTGAGCTCGGGTAGTGGCTATCAAGGGAGATCCACGTGTGCCAGTCCACTGGAGGGAGGTTGGGTCCCCTTTGATTCAAATTGGTGACACTAAGAAAGTTCCTGGGGCAGAGGGAGGGGGCTTGATGACACAGGGAAGGTCAATCTCTACTGAAGACAGATCAAGCACGAAAGATCATTGGTGATAGAGAGAAGGTCAAGGATGACAGTTGGCAGGTCGAGGATCACAGTGGGTGCAGATTGAAAATACCAGGAGCAGTTCAATAGTGCTGAGCGCAGCTCTAGGTTGACAGACAGTGAATTAAAAGCTCAAGGGTCGCAGAAGGCAGGGCAAGGATGTTGGAGGGAGGGTCAAGGGTGAAGGAGGGAAGGTCAAAAGGTGACTGAGGGAGTATAAAGGAAGATGGGTTGCAATTCCGGTGTCAGAGTGGAAGTGTCCTGGACATAGCTGCGACGGAAACAAGAGGTGCCTGGAGTCTTGGTTGAGGAAGGAATTGGCTACACTGGGTGATGCACTAAGCGTCAAGAACCACAAGGACATGTGAGACTTTAACCAAGGCTTTAATACACTACATAGGAAGCTTACCCGACACAGACGACCCCAGACAAAATGGGTCAGGTCTCAGAAGCTGGGTCTTATACCTAACTCCCGGGGGAGTGGCCAAGACGGAGCTCTCCGTGGCCAGGTCAGGTTACATACAGGTGACCAAACCTCTACAGAGCTACTGTACAATACACAGTACCATACACAGGATTCCAGGGCCACGTTACACACAACTATTATATAACTATGTACAATGCTAGGGAAGCACAGTGGTGTATCACCACACTGGGGTGGGTGGAGACAAAGGTGTGGTCTGTGCACAGTAGTGGATTTCCCATTTGATGTACCGTCAATTACCATGAGACGAGAATGGTGAAACAATCGAGGTTTTATTGCACAAGGTGTTGTGCCTCCTGCAGCTGGAACCAGAATGGGAGCAGCACAGGAGAGCATACACTTTTATATGTTGCCTGCTGGGAGGAGCCAGCTGGCTGGGATTTACTGTGGTACCTGTAATACAGTGGCAGTACTGTAATACATGCAATGTGTTACTCGTGGTGTTTACCACACCATTGTTCCACATCCCTCAAGTCAGAAAGGTGGGTCAAACAGATGTGTGCTGACTGCAGTAAACTATAGGCATTCCATCAATAGTTCCATTCCTTCAAGGAGCAGCTGGTTAGTGTCAACTGAGGAATGAATCCTGTTTGTGTGTGCTGGCTTCCCAGGGTGACTCGTACCTTCTCAGTCACTCTCAGGTGTTACAACTGTTCACTCCCCTGGTGTAACTACAGGGGTGGCTCCTGGGTGACTGAGGACATCTACAGAAGGCCTGGCTCGTGACACCTGTTCAGAGCCCAGAAAAGGAAGGGTACAACGCCCCCCCCATGCCTCAACAAGAGCAACAATAGAACAGACCGTCGGACTGCTGAAGAAGAGGTTCCGCTGCTGTGGTGGAGCGCTGCAGTGCGTGCCAGAGAGAGCCTCCAGGAGCAGGCCTGCCCCAGCCCACACAAACTTGCGCAGCAAGGAAATGAGGAAACGTCAGCTGGGGAAATGGAGAAGCCGGATCCATCCTCAGACGAGGATGAAGGGAAAAACCAGAAGACCCTGAGGTGATGCTTGATGCTGCTCCAGCTGCAGGGAAATGGAATGACACATTAGACAGATCCAGAAGATCCTCAGTCCAGCCAGAATGAGGCCCCTGCACCTCCACCTCATGAAATGTTGCAGTTGAAGTGCTGCCAGATCCGGCACATTCCTTCTAGACCAACCTAGACACCCACGACCTCCGGTCCTTTACATAAACAAACCCTTATGCACGGCCCAGTCAAAGGCAGACACACTTCTGACTTAGAAAGAGGTCACAAATGACTCAATCACACAGCACAGTGGTTAGCACTGTTGCTTCACAGCTCCAGGGTCCCAGGTTCGTTTCCCGGCTTGGATCACTGTCTGTGCGGAGCCTGCATTTTCTCCCCATGTCTGCGTGGGTTTCCTCCGGGTGCTCCGGTTTCTTCCCACAGTCGAAAGATGTGCAAGTTAGGTGGATTGGCCGTGATAAATTGTCCTGTAGTGTCCAAAAAAGGTTAGGTGAGGTTACTGGGTTACGGGGATAGGTTGGAGGTGTGGGCTTAAGTAGGGTGCTCTTTCAAAGGGCCGGATCAGACTCGATGAGCTGAATGGCCTCCTTCTACACTGTAAATTCTACTGGTAAGGTCTTCAATGCATTCACCTTCCAAATATAGACTGCTTCAGCCGCAGGCAATGCTGACACAGCACCTTCCAAGGAGTAAGTGGGGTGGTGAGCAATATATGCTGGCTTGCCAGAGAGGTTCTAATTCTCTGATCTAAGAAAGGTTGACAAGCCGCGAAACCAAGAGTGAAGAAGCTCAGATTTGCCTCTTCCTTCGAGACTCTGCAATAATGGTGTGCCCATAACCCCATCTTCAACAACGTTGAGTTTTAATGAAGCACACGTCTGATTGCTAATGTCCCAACAAGATGCCCATTCAACACTCATGAATGAAGTGATTTAAAATATATATTTACAAATAGAATGATTGGACACCCATTCCACCTTTTTTTGCTTATGTTTTCCACCATTGCAACTTGGTCCAACCCTAACATCTGTATCTGAAGTGGAGACAGCCTATTGAGTGCTTAGCCCTGTTGTCTGAAATGACCTTGGTGGCCATTTTATAGTCGTTGGGCTCCAGCCTGTTAAGGGCCTCCTGCACAAGTGTACTTTCTTCGGTCTCACCTGCTGGAGGAATTGGTGAGGACGGATGGCACCTCGCCCTGGGAACGCCCTTAGACGAGGCCCCCAACACAGCTTGCTGGTTCCCCAACTCCCTATTGCTGCACGACGGCAACCCCCTGGCTACAGGAGGGGAACGGACACCTGGAGGGAGGTTGAGGTGCCTCATTCCCCTCTCGCCTAAACACTGCTAAATAGAGGCCATGGCTTGAGGGACAGAGTTCAGGCTGGAACACATATCCACTGTAGCCACTGAGTGCTCTGCTGGACCTGGCTTTCCATGGAGGAAGCCAAAGACACACATGCTGGAGCCATGGCAGAAGTCATTGCTTGCATGAACTGCTTCACCATTCACTCAAGGCTACGCACCATCTCTGCCAGATGATCGCTTGCCTGTCTGTGCATCTCTAGCAGGTTTCTTGTAGCCATTCTCAGAGTCACATCATCAGCATGGGCCTGGTCTCCAACAGTCCTCCTCCGACTGGCAGCGACCTCGACTGTGACATCCTCCATCAGCTGCTGTGACGTGTCTGCGGTGTACTCAACAAATTGCGACCGCCAGCCTAATTATGAACCAATTCCCACTGAGGTGACTGTCTCTCCTCTGGTGGAGGGTGTGGGGAATGATAAGTCAGTGCATCCTCTGAGTGTTCTGTGCCATCATCCTCAGAGTTGGAGTTCTAGCTTGCTACAGTTATGAGGGATGTCTTTCCTGACTGCAAGGGCCTGTCGTCGAGAGGACAGTGAATTTGCTTGAGGTTATGCACAATCCCTTTTCCCCTGGCTGTTTCATGCATGTCTCCTCTATGCCCAGTTCTCAATATCAAGTTGGAGACATTCACACACTTGTCTTGGCATTCTGGCCTCGCTGTCTTCAACTGACCGTCCACCCTGCCAGTTCCAGTGCCTCCACCTCTGACTGGGGTAATATGTGCATGTCAGCGACACTAGCACCTATCTTTGGGCATTCCCTCATCATAGAATTAACAGAATCCCATAAGTGCCGAAGGACGCCATTCGGCCCATCAAGTCTGCACCGACCCTCTGCAAGAGCACCCTACCTAGGCCCAAACCCTACCCCAATCCCATAACCCCATCTAAGGACAATTTAGCATAGCCAATCCACCTAACCTGCACATCTTTGGACTGTGGGAGGAAACCGGAGCACCCGAAGGAAACCCACGCAGACACGGGAAGAATGTGCAAACGCCACACAGACAGCCATCTGGAATCGAACCCGGATCCCTGGTGTTGTGAGGCAGCAGTGCTAACCACTGTGCCATCATGTTGCCCAATGTTATGCAGTCTTTTGTCCTGCAGACAGACAACAAGGGTATCATCTCAATGAACATCAAACCCCTTTACGCGCATGCAGGCCAGTGATAGCTAATGTCACCTCCTCGGTAAGTGTTCCACACACGCACAATCCTGCAACCGATACAATGGTCAGAGCATGGCAACTGGCCCCCCACGTGCACAATCCATATGTTCCACCTGGTGCTGAGGTCTAGAACCCGAAACACCTACCTGGCATACCTCTCCACTCATTGTTTTATGCCATCATGAGCGTCTTTTTTCAGCGACTCCACATGCCATTTAACCTTGCGGGGTGCAGTAGGTCATGGACCCTTGTGCAGCATTGGACACAGTTTCGCCTCTAGGCCCTATGGCTGCTCACCTCTACTGCAATCTCTGTCCAGACCGCATTGGTTAGGCAGGAGGTGCTGCCATCCGTAGGGAGGTGCACCACCTGCTATTCCCGGACAGCCTGGAGGAGAATACGCATCACTGAACCATAGGGCTGTGGTAATACCAGGTATTGCGGTACCTTAGAGGTGGATGACCATTAGCCAGACCCAGGAGTCTGCCATTGGCTAACGTACATAGCTCCGCCCTGAGAGGCGGGGTATAAGAGCCGATGCCGTCCCAGCAGCCTTCACTTTCTGTATCGAAGCTGCTGGGAACAGTTCTAGCTGATTAAAGCCTATTAGTTATGACTCACCTTGTCGCGAGAGTAATTGATTGCGCACCAAGGGCCACTGGTTGTCTGCGCCGAGACATGCACTACAGCTCCAGGGAACCCAATAGTGGAAGGCGGGGAGGGGCAGTCGCAGCTCCAGGGATCCAATTGTGGCAGGCGGGGAGAGGGTGGCATCAGCTCCAGTTTTAAAACCTCCTCTCAGATAGTGAGACTGCTGCTGCTGCTGGCTTTTCAGGCAGTCGATGCCTGTCCCCAGGTGCCATTTGAATGTGGCGCCCTGGCCTTTGGCCCCATGAAGCAGCAGCATGAAGCACCAGGAAGCAACAACATGCCTCACAATTGGCTGGGCCCCTTGACATTGACGGTATGGTTGGCTGGCCGCTGGGTGACTGCGCATGGCCACCTGTCCCACCTCCAGTCTCGCCGACAGGACACCCGCCACTCCAACAAGATTCCACCTAATGGCCCACATCAGAAGATCAAAGTGAAGTGCCTTTAGCAAAACAAATCCGAAACAATTAGCTCACTTTACGTCACTTTTGTTTTATAAATTTAGAGTGCCCAATTATTTATTTTTTTCAAATTAAGGGGAAATTTAGCGTGGCCAATCTACCTAACCTGCACATCTTTGGGGTGTGAGGATGAAACCCACACAGACACGGGGAGAATGTGCAAACTCCACACGGACAGTGACCCAGGGCCGGGATTCGAACCCGGGTCCTCAGCGCTGCAGTCCCAGTGCTAACCATTGCGCCACGTGTCGCCCCTTTTACGTCACTTTTGGAACCGTGAGTGGATTTTCCATAATTTTTTTCGTGGCTGGTCTACGATCTGCTGCAGTAACATGATGATTAACCTGGGCTGTTTCTTGCCGTAGGGAATGTATCCCAAATAGGCACACTTTAAGATCAGTTTGAGGGTAATTACTGACCGAGGTTTCTGTGGATGGGAAGCTACTTGTAAATTTTTTATCTCTTGCTCTGGCGAGAGGCCAGATGATCAAGGTTACAAAAAAAAAAACCAAGAGGAAGTGCCTGACCTTTTGGCACTCTGACAGCTAATGTGATGCATCAAACAAGTTTATACCTATATATTATTTTTTTCAATTTTTCCAATTAAGGGGAAAATTTAGCGTGGCCAATCCACCTACCCTGAACGTCTTTGGGTCGTGGGGGTGAGACCCACACAGACACAGGGAGAATGTGCAAATGCCACATGGACGGTGTTCCGGGACCAGGATCGATGCCGGGTCCTCGGCACCGTGAGCCAGCAGCGCTAACCTCTGCACCATCATGCTGCCGTGGTTTATATCTATATAGAGAAAATGTCATCAGGTAGACATTTCTAAAATATAGCATGTAAACATTTTGCTTTTGACAATTTTGCATTTGATGAATCACTTGCCATGCTCATTGCCAGAAATAAAACACATTTTCACTGTGACAACCTACTTGTAGCATTGCGAATCTCCACTTCAGGTGCAACAGAGCAAAGCTCCCTGCACCCCAGCAGGTGGTTCAATTCCACAAGGAATATTCCTTTACTAGATTTCCATTTCCCACTGCTCTTTTCCAATTCTTGGTCAGTTTTGACACGGGTCAGATTTATTCGGTCTGAGCCCCCTACAGCCAGCAGTGAGGAGAGACTTTCTCCCATCACCATTTTAGATTGGAATTGGAACCCAAGACCCAGGGGTCAAAGGTTAATGTGCAAACTCAGTGCACATATCAGGTTCTTCCAGTGCATTATTTGAAAAGCAAATCAGTTTGTTTTCTATGAGAGACAATTACTGTGCTGAGTAAACCATTTGAAAAGGTCCTTGTTAAAGTGAGCCACGGCTAATTCCAGATGACTTCGGCCTCTGAATTTGCAGGCCGTGTCGGGCATCAAGGGAGCTCCTCATGTCACTGACTGAAGCAACACAGTTGGCAATGTCAAGGGTTCACACTCTTAGGGTTAACGCTTCAACAAGGAATGTGAGGCATCTCATTGTAAAACTCTGCCTTTCAGGTTTAAGTGTACGAGAGGACACTCCCCTCCCCTCCTTCCTCTGCAGATATGCACGTGTTCCTGGGAAACGCCACCCTCACCGTTCTAACCTCTGACAGATCAAGTTGGCCAAGAAGGCTGCCTTGTTATTAGGACCAGGAGAGCGATAACATTGTGCAAAGCTTGAAAGTGGTAAACCAAAAAATCTGATGACCTCAGAAATTCCCTCATGGATTCCCCAGCTCCAGTTTGTTAACCTTTGCAGTTCAGAAAGGGCAGGAGCAGCACCTGTTGCCTGACTGTTCCTCATTCTCTGGCTTTATTGCCAGATGGAGGGATCAAATCAAGTGCCAAGCCCTCCAGTCGATTTTATAGAGTCTCTAAGTTTGCCAAGGGTCTCCTGCAGCCTGCCATGGTATCTTACTACAGTAAAGTCCCACCATTGGCATGGGGTTGTGTTCTCATGAAATCCTGTGAAGGGTGAACTTGCGAATGGAGACCATGCTTTACAATGGAAGTGAATAGGATAGGATCCCTCCAACACAATATTACTTGCTAGCTGAACATCTGAGCTTTACTCTTTCAGATGTAGTCATTTGGTCGTACAGAACTTAAGTATAGCTGAAAAAAGAGACCTTTATTTGTCAAAGCTTTTTGTCTTGCACTCACCATGACAGTTTGCAAGAATAATTCTTAGTACCCTGAGGATTGTTTAGCAAATGTTATCCAAAAGTGGAATCACACCTAATGTTGGACACTGGTGTTTTTAGTTTTGCAAGCACGGGTTGGTTGTTTATGGTCTGTACCTAACAGCGGACCCGCCTCCCACTGCCAAGAAACACACCAGAGAATCTTGTCCATTGTGCCTGTTTCAGCTAAGTAAACTAACTGACAGCCATTTGCTGCTTCATTCCTCAGGGCAATGCCTTGATCAATCAGAATCAAGCTGTCTGGTTTAAATTTTAAACAATGCTTGGAAGTTAACTGTCAGTCACCATCAACTGGTTCATTCTCCATAGCAACGCTCCTGCCAATCAGTGACAACTTACCAACCAATCAAGCCACTCAGTATAAATGTGTTTTTCCCCTGACATTAGTATTCTTGCGAACTGTCCCAATGAGTGTCAAATGAAAAGCTTTTGACAAAAATGTATCTTTTTTTCAGAAATCTTCCAGATGTGGAAACCTTGCCCACTATCTAGCTATCTCTCCTAAGCAGTGACATCCCTCACGTTTACACCGCAAATGTAAAAACACATGACCTTGGAAGTCATTGTAAAAAAACTCCAACAACAATCAATTAGATACCTAACTTTACCCAGTATATAATTGTTCTGGAGCAGCTTGACTTTGAACTTAGTCACACTTTATGCAGGAGCTCGATGCACTTTTAACCCTTTCAGCCAAGCCATTTATTTCTATTATTCTAACTAAAACCTGCAAACCATTAATCTACAAAGCAACTCACCAGCTAACTGCCCACATCCAAACCCCCACCCCCCCTTTCCAACATCCCAATCTATATTGGGCAGGATTCTTCCTTCTTAGACTTAGTGGTGAGAGTCGGGACGGGCAATGTTTCTTGCTGTGGAGGCCAATTTGTGCTGTATCGCGCATCCCTGGCCTCATTAATATGCAGTTGAGGGTTTGTTATTGTTTTGCGTGGTGGAGTGACTGGATGGCACGCTCCCGCCCGTCATATTTGGAAAGGCCTGGGCATCAACTTACCAAGCACAACGATTGGCATGGTCATGAGAGGACAGCTTCCTGTGTATGGGAGGGAGAGAAAAAAATAAGAAGTTTTGATTTCACATGTGGTGCAGTGTAATGGTTAATGTTATGACACTTTTGTAAATAGACTTCACTTGCCCACTTTTTAAAAATCCATTTACGGGATGTGGGCGTCACTGGTTAGGCTAGCATTTATTTTCCATCCCTAGTTGCCCTTCAGAAGCTGGTGGCGAATCGCCTTCTTGAATCACTGCAGTCCTTGAGGTGTAGGTACACCAACTGTGCTGTTAGGGAGGCAGTTCCAGCATGTTGCCCCAGCGACAGTGAAGGAACAGTGAGATATTTCCAAGTCAGGGTGAACCTCCAGGTGGTGGTCTTCCCAGGTATCTGCTGCTCTTGTCCTTCGAGATGGTAGTGGCCGTGGGTTTCGAAGGTGCTGTCTAAGGAACCTTAGTGAGTTACTGCAGTGCATCGTGTAGATGGTACACACGGCTGCCACTGTTCGTTGATGGTGGAGAGTTTGAATGTTTGTGGAAGGGGGAGCAATCAATTGGGCTACTTTGTCCTGGGTGGTTTCAAGCTTCTTGAGTGTTGTTGGAGCTGCACTCATCCAAGCAAGTGGAGAGTATTCCATTACACCCCTGACTTGTACCTTGTAGATGCTTTGGGGAGTCAGGAGGATTCTTAGGCCTGGTGGCCACACAATTAATATGGTTAGTGCAGTTCAGTTTCTGATCAATGGTAACCCTCAGGATGTTGATTCAATCATGCCTAATGGGATTTATTTGCGATAGTCCTTCAGCCCTTGCCCAACAGCCGCCCCCCCCCCCCCCCCCACCCCCGCCACAATTCATCTTCCTGAGAACACCCTGTTCCCAGAATGAGGGAATGCGGCATCCTCAGGGAGGCAAAGGCATTCGCCAGGACCCTTGCGAGCCACGTGCAAGAGGCCTCCCAAGTAAGCTGAGCCTCTGTCCTTCATACTCCCATCTGTCCCAGGGATCTAGCATTGTGAAAGCTATATGCTGGGGTTCTCCATCAGATGTCCAATTGACATGACGTCCACCTCTTTCCATCCCCCAGAAGCCCAACTCCGATGCTCTCCAACAAAAGGCCTCTTCACATATTATTGTCACACCTTCATACTCCCACCTCCTGGCTCCCACCATCCCCACCCACTCAGATGACCATCAGTATGCCACCCAGGAATCTACCCCCGACTCCACCAACCCGTTCCTATGAACCCCTTCACACCTCTACACCCCCCATGATGCTTCACCCCCACCCACACTCTACTCCCAACCCCCACCCACACTCAACCAGACAGGGCCCTTACCGCACCCCCACTCCAGCTCACCCTTTGCAAAACACACGGACCTCCGCTGAATCGCTCTCCTTCCAAGCACACCCAAATTCCCTTGCCCCCGTCTAGGTCTGCAGACCTGCCCCAACTCTTCATTCCTCTCCTGCCTGCCTTTGGCTACCATGCCCTCCATCCCCCTCCTTCCCACCGCACCCTCCACCAAACTCCAACACTCTGACAGACTCTTGCCACCAACGAGTACCTCCTGCAGCCTCTCCACCTGCAGCTTGAGTAACCTAGCATGGGAAGAAGTTGCTGGTTGAAGACCCAAAGACTGGAAGGCGTTGCTGCAGCAAGAACAGCCGCCTCCCGGTAGCTTCTGTGCAGACAAGATCCACGTGGTTGATGCTCCCCCTGCCCAGCCCTGCCCATGGTGTTCCAGGATCCAGTCGCTGGATGCCTCCATCTTACGTTTACCTGTGTGAGCTGTCAAAGGCCTTCTTAAGATAACCCTTTGCACTTTAGGTTGATCCAGACATGTTCTGGATTGCAGTGGTTTCCTGCTGGCATCATGACACAACAGGAAAGAGTTACAAAACACTACAAAGGACATTGAAGAAACAGGTCATGACCGACCAGATTTGTGCTCCCCTTGAGCCTCTTCCTAATCTTCCTCATCTAACCCAATTACAATATCCCTCTATTCCTTTCTCCCTCACATATTTATCCAAATTCGCCTTAAATACGCCAATGCCATTGTAACCATTCCAGGTTCCACATTCTAAACACTTACTGCCCGAAAACTGTTTTTCATGAATTCCCTATTGGTTTTATGAGTAACTGTCTTCTATTTATGATCCTTCGGTGCATAGAATCCTACAGTAAAGAAGGAGGCTATTCGGTCCACTGACCCTTCAAAAGACCAGCTTACCTAGGCCCAATCCCCTGACCCATTCCAGTGACCCCAGCCTCAGGGGCAATTTATCATGGCCAATCCACCTAACCTGCTCATCTTTAGACTGTGGGAGGAAACCGGAGCACCCGGAGGAAACCCACGCAGACACGACGAGAATATGCAAACTCCACACAGACAGTCACCCAAGGTCAGAATCGAACCTGGGGCTGTGAGGCAGCAGTGTTAACCATTGTGCCACCGTGCCGCCCAGTCTGATCTCCAGCACAGGGAAAAGCTTCTCCAACTCTGTCCAATAAAACCCTTTCAAAATCTCCCTCGGTCTCTGTGGGGGCCAGAATCGGTAGTGCCCGCGCCCGTTTCGTGCCGTCGTGAAACGCGACAGCGTTCCCGGCGGCACGAACACTCTGTCTCCATTTCGGAGAATCGCGCCCAACCTGTCAATTAAATACCATCCCAGTAAATCTTTTGCACCAGCGCCTTTATCCACTTTTATACTATGGAGATCAGAACTGTTCTCAGATTTAGAAGTTTTACAATTCTATCCCTCCAAAATGAACCATGGTTTGCTTTTTTATGATGTGGAAGGCTTTTTTATGGCTTTATTAGCCTTTGTCAATATTTTGGGTGATCCATATATCTGTACCCCTGTTGCTTAACCCCATTTCGATATCAAGGCCTGTATGGCCTCCTTGACTTCCTACTGAAATGTACCACCTCACACTTATTTATACTGAAGTTCATTTTCCAATGACACACCCATCCTGGAAGTATATTAATGTCTTCCTGTATTGGGTCACAGTTCGTCATTGTATTAATTACAGACTCCAATTTGGCGTCATTTGCAGATTTTGAAATTCAGGAGTCCAAATCAGCAATGGGAAAACTGGGCAACTGTGGACCCAGTGTCGATCTTTGTAGTACACCATTTCCTACCTTTTGCCATTCTGAATATCTACCTCTAATCATGACTCTGTTTCCTAGCCAGCTGGCTATCTATTCTGCTGCTCATCCCCTGCCTCCACGGGTTGTGACCGTTGTCATGAGTCTGCTATTTAATTGCTTATTGAAGGATTTTTGGAAAACCAAATGTTGTGTTTACCGAACTATCCTTATCTGCTCTTTTTGTTACTCTAAGCCAATGCAGCCCTAAAACTTGTATTTTTTTGCCTACAAAACAAATTATGCGTAGAAATCTATCGGCCTCAGTATTAATGAGACAATTGGTAGCAAGTCAAACATGGGCTTACAGGAGGGAGATTTTCCTTATCAAACTTTAGGGCAGCAAGGTAGCATTGTGGATAGCACAATTGCTTCACAGCTCCAGGGTCCCAGGTTCGATTCCGGCTTGGGTCGCCGTCTGTGCGGAGTCTGCACGTTCTCCCCGTGTGTGTGTGGGTTTCCTCCGGGTGCTCCGGTTTCCTCCCACAGTCCAAAGATGTGCAGATTAGGTGGATTGGCCATGATAAATTGCCCTTAGTGTCCAAAATTGCCCTTAATGTTGGGTGGGGTTACTGGGTTATGGGGATAGGGTGGAGGTGTTGACCTTGGGTAGGGTGCTCTTTCCAAGAGCCAGTGCAGGCTCGATGGGCCGAATGGCCTCCTTCTGCACTGTAAATTTTATGATAAAACTTTCTTCAGTTTTTTGAGAAAAGAATGGTAATGGGCATGAAAGAGGGTAGGGCAGGATTATTCAGAGCCCAGGCTCTCCCACCCATCTGAGTACCTTGCTGACATTCATCTTCATGAATTCAGCACCACTGGAATCTATGAGTTATTATTCCAGCTAAGTGGGCTGGTTAAGCACAGGGCTAAATCGCAGGCTTTGAAAGCAGACCAAGGCAAGTGAGCAGCATGGTTCAATTCCCGTACCAGCCTACCCGAACAGACGCCGGAATGTGGCGACTAGGGGCTTTTCACAGTAACTTCATTTGAAGCCTACTTGTGACAATAAGCGATTTTCATTTTTCAAGTGTCAGCTCATCCAGGAGAGGAGAGGCAGGGGAATTAAAATGGATGGTGGAGGAAAATATCCAGCTTCTGTTTTTGTTCAGCCTTTTTCTTAAATTGGTATTTTATAGGGCAGCACGGCGGCGCAGTGGTTAGCGCTACTACTTCAAGGCGCCGAGATCCTGGGTTCGATCCCGGCCCCGGGTTACTGACCGTGTGGAGTTTGCGCATTCTCCCCGTGTCTGCTTGGGCTTCGCACCCACAACCCAAAAGGACTGCAGGGTAGGTGGATTGGCCATGCTAAATTGCCCCTTAATTGGAAAAAAATAATTGGGTATTCTAAATTTATTCTAAAAAATTAGTATTTTCTCCCAGATTCAGAGAAAGAAAAATCAAAATTTGTATTTGAAAATATTCTTTCCGTAGCAATAGGAAGAGGAGTAGATCATTCAGCCCCTCGAGCCTGTTCATCCATTCAGCTCAATCATGGCTGACCTGTACCTCACTTCCATTCAGCCACATTAGCTCCGTATACCTTTATTTAACCAGTACCAATTGATCTCAATCTTGAAAGTATGTATCATACCAGCATCCACAGGCTTTTGGGACAGACAATTTCAGTATCTCTGTGTAAAGCCAATCGCTTCCCTGTTTCCCTTCTAAAAGGCCTAGAACTTAAAATTTAATATCATGCCCTCTCTCTCTTAATTCCCTTATCAGAGGACATACTCAGCTTGGTTCAGAAGGTTGAAGGTTTAAGCTTCGCTCCAGGATTTGAAGACAAACTGGGCCCTGACATTCCAACGCAGTACTGAGTGAGTGCTGCACTGTCAAAAGTGCCAACTAGTGGGCGGCACGGTGGCAAAGTGGTTAGCAGTGCTGCCTATGGCGCTGCCGACCCGGGTTCGAATCCCGGGCCTGTGGTGATATACATCACTAAGTACACAAAGGGTTAATGTACATACACTACACCTAGCTAGACACTAGTGGGAACACCAGAGACATGACACACTGACAGTCAACCAATAGGTCAGTAAGATAGGACACGACCAATGGGCAGTCATGATACACACAGAGGTGACACTACCACAGGAGGGCATTACACCAACCCATATAAAAGGACACATCACACATGCGCAGTCTCTTTCCAGTGGAGACTCTCAGTGAGTACAGACACAGGGTTGATTAAACATCACTCCCACCACATGGATTGTAGCAGACTGGTTAGTCAGTCTGAGTAGCTGTAGCAAGATTAACAATAGCGTCGAATTAAAGTAGGAGAATTGTTAATAGTTTAATAAACGTGTTAAAGCTATCTCCAAGTCTGAACCTTCCTTGGTCAGAGTGCACAGCAAGGAAGCAGCTTATGCTACGACAAAAGCATAACAAAACAGGGCCTGGGCCACTGTCCGTGTGGAATTTGCACATTCTCTGCGTGGATCTCAGCCCTACAATCCAAAAAAAAGATATGCCAGTTAGGTGGAATGGCCATGCTAAATTGCCCCTTCATTGGAAAAAAAATAATTGCGTACTCTAAATTTTTTTTTTTTGAAGTGCCAATTAGCAACCAGGGTGTTAAACTGATGACCCATCGGCCTGCTCTGGTGAGGGTAAATAATCCCATTGGAACTCTTTAGAGAATAACACAGACTTTGCAAGGTGTTCTGCCCAGCATTGCTCCCCCAACCAATGTCAACAGAAAAGCAGATCCGTTGGGCATTCAGCTTGGACCTTGCACTTCAAACATTGCTCGTTGTATTTGATAAGGCGCCACATTAAATACCAACCTCTTTCTTTATGGATTGTACCAACGGAATCAAGATCAAAGGCGAAGATGTAGTGTAAATTAGAGGTGCTGGTTTAGCACAGTGGGCTAAATAGCTGGCTTGTTATACAAAGCAAGGCCAGCAGCGCGGGTTCAATTCCCGTACCGGCCTCCCCGAACAGGCGCTGGAATGTGGCGACTAGGGGCTTTTCACAGTAACTTCATTTGAAGCCTACTTGTGACAATAAGTGATTATTATTATTATTATTAGTGGCCGGTTCTAACAGGGCTGATGGTCAGAATTGACAGCCTCCTCTGTAAATCAGGAAAGGTCTAAAACGTTTGGGCTCAACATCTTAAATAATGCGTAAAGATCATGATAAACGTGGGGGCACTGAATCATTCGTAAAACCAGTTCATGATGAAAAGGAAATGAGGGGGGCTTTGTGGAATGCCTCTTAACATTTCATGGACCCAGTGAAATGTAATCCATCTCCGAGGGGGACCCTTCCAACAGGTTGGTGTCAAAAACTTGAGGACAGAACACAAACAAAATAATTGCCCGTCATCTCCATTCAATGAACTGCTCCATTTCGCTCATCTGTTTATCTACAAACGAAATCGATATCCTCCCATCCTCAGCTGCTGTAGCAATGCAAACACTACCCCGTACGTAATATCACATGATCTAACCACAGCAAACAGCTTTTGTTGGACATCTTCCAGTCACAGCTTAACCTTCGTAAGATGATGTAATGACATTTTTTGTTTGCTGTGTAAGTTAATAGCCTTGCATTGTCTTCAGTAATTAAACCTCCTTTCATTCCTCATAGACTTGGCCTGTGCACTGTTAGGTGAACATAATCCTCCTTTCCATAAATATTATCCCCTGTCGATGAACCGATGTCGCGTGCCACATGAACTGAAATTCAAAACAATAAGGCGGCTATTTCCTCCGCACTGGCTCCGTGTTCTGCCTCCGTGTCCCGACCCTATGCTCCTTCCCCTGAGAGTGCCCAGGTTCGGTTCCAGGAATTTGCAAAATGAGTGTCACGGACTATTCGACTGTGGGGCATCATAGCCACAATAATGTGGGCCACCTACCAGAATTCTATAATGATAATCTTTATTGTCACAAGTAATAATAATAAGCAGGCTTAAATTAACACTGCAATGAAGTTGCTGTGAAAATCCCCAGCCACCACACTCCAGCACCTGTCCAGGTACAGTGAGGGAGAATTTGGAATGTCCAAATTACCTAACAGCAAGCACGTCTTTTGGGATTGTGGGAGGAAACCGGAGCACCCGGAGGAAACCCATGCAGACACAGAGAGAACGTGCAGACTCCACACAGACAGCGACTCAAGCCGGGAATCGAACCTGGGACCCTGGCACTGTGAAGCAACAGTGCTAACCACTGTGCTACCGTGCCGCCCATGTATTCTATAGAATCTGCCAAACAGTAGCAATCCATTCAGGCGATGCGCATGGTCAATACACGTTGTGTTGAATGTATTACTGCTACCATTCACCATTGTATTGCATTACATTGTATTGTATTATGTTGATGCCCTTGTGGACTCCTACTTATGGCTCCGCCCCCTCGGGGGAGGTATATAGATCTGCAGCCTGTAGGCGGCACTCAGTACAGAGCAGTCGCAGGCAGGCACAGAGCTAGCTGATTAAAACCACTGTTCACTTCTACTCATTGTCTCATGTGAATTGATGGTCGCATCAATTTAATCGGCTAATATCGCCATGGAAGCCGCCCTCGAACCTGATCGACTGGAACTCGACCCACAGGCAGCTGAAGCCAAAGCAATCTTTTTGCACTGGCTCCGCTGCTTTGAGGCCTACCTCGCCACCTCCTCCTCTCCCACCGTCACCGAGGCACAGAAGCTGAGCCTCCTCCATGCACGGGTGAGCCACCGAATCTCCGTATTTATCGAAGAAGCGACCACGTACGCAGACGCAGTCGCGATCCTGAAAAGACATTATGTGAAGCCGGTCAACGAAGTGTTCGCGCGGCATCTCCTCACCACTCATTGTCAACGCCCCGGGAATCGCTGGAGGAATACCTACGCGACCTGAGGGTACTCGCTCGAAACTGCAATTACAAGGACGTCACGGCCTCGCAGCGTATGGAACTCGCCATCCGAGGACACCTATGTGGCTGGAGTCCGGTCCAACTATGTCAGACAGCGCCTGCTCGAAAAGGGCGCCCTCGACCTAGAAGAGACAGTAAAACTATCCACCTCGTTAGAAGTAGCTTTCCAGAGCCTAAATGCTTTCCCCTCCGACCATGCGATTCCCTCGTGGCCACCCGACCCGAGGGTGCCCCAGGCCTGTGCCACGTGGCTGCCCGCCCAACCCGGGGCGCCACCCTGCTATTTCTGTGGTCACCAGCACCCCAGGCAGCGTTGCCCGGCTCGGACCGCGACCTGCAGCGACTGCGGCAAGAAAGGACACTTCGCCAAAGTCTGCTTGGCCCGACTCAAAGCTCCTAAATCGCAGGCCCGAATCACAGACTCATGGGGGCCGCCACCTTGGCCGCCATCTTCAATGCCGCCCGACACGTGCGACTGATGGGGGCTGCCATCTTGGCCGCCATCTTAAACGCCGCCCGACACATGCGACTGACAGGGGCCGTCATCTTGGGACCACCTCGCTACCACCGACCACGCCGGCTACCCGCAGCTTGCCGCTGTCACCCTCGACTAGTCATGGCCCAAGCTCCTCAAGAAATCGATGATGACCGTCCGGGTCAATGGGCATGAAACGCCCTGTCTGTTCGACTCTGGTGCAAGGAGAGCTTCATACATCCAGACACGGTAAGGCGCTGTTCTCTCCCTGCATCCCAAACAATCTCCCTTGCTTCCAGATCACATTCAGTGCAGATCTGGGGGTACTGGGTCGTGAACCTCGCAATACAGGGCGCCGAGTATGTCAATTTTAAACTCTATGTCCTCCCCGACCTCTGCGTTCCTCTCCTGTTAGGACTGGATTTCCAGTGCAACCTAGGAGCCTGACCCTGAAGTTCGGCGAGCCCCTACCCCCTTTCACCAAAAGTAGCCTCATGACCCTTAAGGTCACCCCTCCCTCGCTCTTCGCGAACCTCACCGCCAACTGTAAACCCGTCGCCACCAGGAGCAGGTGGTACAGTGTCCAGGACAGGACTTTTATCAAGTCAGAAGTCCAGCGGCTCTTGAGGGAGGGGATCATCGAGGCCAGTAATAGCCCCTGGACAGCCCAAGTGGTGGTCATCAGGACCGGGGAAAAGAACCGGGTGGTTGTAGACTACAGCCAAACCAGAAATTGGTACACGCAACTCGATGCGTACCCCTTCTCCGGATAGCGGACATGGTGAATCAGATTGCACACTATCAGGTTTTCTCCACAGTAGATCTGAAGTCCACATACCACCAGCTTCCAATCCACCCGGAAGACCCCCACTACACTGCCTTTTGAGGCAGACGGCCGCCTCTTCCACTTCCTCAGGGTTCCCTTCGGCATCACCAACGGGGTCTCGGTCTTCCAAAGAATGATGGACCAAATGGTGGACCAGTACGGGCTGCGGGCCACGTTTCCGTACTTGGATAACGTCACCAACTGCGGCCATGATCAGCAGGACCACGAGCCAACCTTCAGAGGTTCCTCCAAACCGCTCAAGCCCTCAATCTCACCTACAACAAGGAGAAATGCGTTTTCTGCACAACCCGACTAGCCATCCTCGCCTATGTCATGTAAAACGGGGTCCTAGGGCCCGACCCTGACCGCATGCGCCCCCTCCTGCAACATCCCCTTCCCCACTGCCCCAAGGCCCTGAAAAGATGCCTGGGGTTCCCAGCTATGTGGACAAAGCCCGCCCACTTATCTAAGCCACCATCTTCCCCTGACGTCTGAGGCCTGCCTGGTCTTCAGCTGCATCAAGGCAGACATTACCAAAGCCGCGATGCACGCGGTGGACGAGTCCATCTCCTTCCAGTTGGAGAGCGACGCGTCGGATGTAGCCCTGGCTGCTACCCTTAACCAGGTAGGCAGGCCCGTGGCCTTTTTTCCCGTACCCTCAACGCCTCCAAGATTCGACACTCCTCGGTCAAAAAAGAAGCTCAAGCCATTGCGGAAGCTGTGCGGCATTGGAGGCACTACCTCGCTGGTAGGAGGTTCACCCTCATCACCGACCTTTATGTTCAACAACACACAGCGGGGCAAGATCAAAAATGATAAAATCTTGAGGTGGAGAATCGAACTCTCCACCGTTAATTACGATATTGTGTATCGTCCGGGAATCTCAATGAACCCCCAGATGCTCTGTCCCGTGGCACATGCGCCAGCGCACAAGATGACCGACTCCGGGCCATCCACAATGACCTCTGTCACTCTGTCACCCGGGGGTCACCTGGCCCCTACTCCATCGAGGAGGTCAGGGCCATGACCAGGGACTGCCAAGTCTGCGCGGAGTGCAAGCCGCACTTCTATCAGCCAGCCAAGGCCCACCTGGTGAAGGCATCCCGCCCCCTTTGAACGCCTCAGCGTCGATTTCAAAGGGCCCCTCCTCTCCACTGACCGCAACATGTATTTTCTTAACGTCATTGACGAGTGCTCCCCCTTCCCCTTTGCCATCCCTTGCCCCGACATGACCGCGGCCACTGTCATTAAGGCCCTGCACAGCATCTTCACCCTGTTCGGTTTCCCCACTTACGTCCACAGTGACCGGGGCTCCTCGTTTATGAGCGACGAACTGCGTCAATACCTGCTCGGTAAGGGCATTGCCTGGAGCAGGACTGCCAGCTACAACCCCCGGGGAAACGGACAGGTGGAGAGGGAGAACGCGACGGTATGGGAGGCCGTCCTGTTCACTTCTACTCATCGTCTTGTGTGAATTAATGGTCGCATCACATGTATGTACTCCACACAAGCCTCTCCCTATTATAAGTATCTCTTTGTTAATTTTGTTACAATCCATTTAGATGCCAGTAGCATTTTTGTTTAAAGTGGATGAAATTTGAAATTCCAGGTATTTATTAAATCAGGGTTTGCCTCTCTCTCTCTTCCCCCACCCCCCCCAAACCCCAACCACCACCACCACCAGCGTGACATCACGGGGTTTACAACAGGTCCTGACAAACCTGACAAATAGAATCCGCCTGGGGTGCACAGATAGGTACAGCCCCAGAGGGGAGAGGGTCATGCCCAGACAGTACCCTGGCAATGCCTCCAGCAGTGCCCCCTGGGTCTTCCAGAGGGTACTGTTCAGGCACTGCTCGGGCAGCTTCCATTGGGGAGGTTCATAGTTGGGGGTTAGTGCCATGTCCAAGGGAGAGGGGGGGGGGAAAGTCCTTGGGGTGTTTCTGCTTTTATTGTTTTTTTTCAGATCAGGACGCCCTTTAAAAAGTGCACCCTGGAAGGCGGCACAGTGGCACAGCGGTTAGCACAGCTGCCTCACGGCTCCGAGGACCCAGGTTCGATTCCAGCCCCAGGTCGCTATCCATGTGGAGTTTGCACATTCTCCCCGTGTCTGCGTGGGTCTCACCCCCACAACCCAAAGATGTGCAGGGTAGGTGGACTGGCCACGTTGAATTGCCGCTTTATTGGAAAAAGCCAAAAAAAGGAAATAAAATAGAAGAGGCGGGTCCCACGATGATCAGTGCTTCCTGACCGCCGACACGGCAAGAATGCGGCCAGTATTTAATGGAAACTAGGGACAGAAATGATCCTCCCACGGGCTTCAGGGCGGAAATGGCCATCCTGCCAGCTGATTCACCTGGAGCAGGCCAACCGAGGGGGTAGGAGGATCAGACAAAGGGCACCAATACCGCTTAGGAAGCAGTGGCTGTAGCAGTGGACATCAGTTCGGCCAACATAGAATTTACAGTGCAGAAGGAGGTCATTCGGTCCATCGAGTCTGCACCGGCCCTTGGAAAGAGCACCCCACATCCTCCATATCCATGTAACCCAGTAACCCCACCTAACCTTTTTGGACACTAAGGGCAATTTAGCATGGCCAATCCACCTAACCTGCACATCTTTGAACTATGGGAGGAAACCGGAGCACCCGGAGGAAACCCACGCACAAACGGGGAGAACGTGCAGACTCCACTCAGCAGTGACCCAAGCCGGGAATTGAACCTGGTTGTGAAGGAACAGTGCTAACCACTGTGCTGCCGTACCGCAGCATGACCAGGAGGAACTCAGTCCAGTGCAGGAAGAAGACTAACGACCTCCACCGGGCTCCACGGCTAAGCTTTGTGCCAGTCCCCTGGCACCGATCCCACCTGTCACCCAACTGACCTCCAACCACTCCACTAACAGGTCAGCAGCTGAAACCTCACAGCAGCCCCCCCCCCCCCCCCCCCACCTAGGATAATACCATGCCTGTGCGTTAGCACACACAGACCAGCACACACTACCCATGCCCACTTATGTCATCTGCCATGGACCCCACCTGATGCATCAATCGTGTGGCTCATGGCGCCCCCTCTCCATGTCCCTGCAGGAGAAGTTAGCATATAATCAGCGGGAAAGGGCTCAGACGGGCAGCGGGGTGCTGGACCTCAGGTTCCTCACCCCGTATGAGGAACGGGCCTTGGAGATCACGGCGTTGGCCACGTCGGCCTGCACTGCAGAGGTGAGGATCTGTCACCCAGAGGACATATCTAAAATGAGTTGTTCATGTCAGACAAAATGATCCTTCCCTCTCACTGACGATCTTCATCCGATGTGGCAAGGCCATCCGGGGTGCCCCCTCTCCCCCCACCCATCAACTACCCAAGAGCGCACTTGGAGGAGAGCTCTGAGGATGCCACCGTCGATGCGTCACATCTGTCATCCCCACCCTCCACCAGAGCAGATACACGCACTGCGGTGTGCGACAACAATGGACAGGCTTCTAGGGCACAATCTGGGAGCACCACAGAGTTACTGATGAACATCAGGTGGAAGCAGAAATATCCGAGGAATTCAGCAGTCAAGGTCTGCTGGGTACCAGGACTCAGCTGGGTACCGATCAGATGCCGAGCCTCTGGGCAAGGTTATCCCGGAGCTGATGTAGACACTAAGGCACAGCCGTGAGATTCAAGAGATGATGTCAGCGACATTCCGGTAGGTGCATAGTGGATTGGAGGAGTCCCAAAGGCTACCGCAGGAGATGGCAATGCAAGGCACTGAGGCCAATATTGCTAGGATGGCGACCACAGTAGAAAACCTGGAGCACAACGTCAGCGCCATAATGTGATGCCCAAGGCATGGCTCTGTCAGTAACAGCCATGGCTGAAGGCCTCGACAGCATGTCCCAGATGCGGGAGGACATTGGCGGTACACTGCAGAGTGTGGCCCAGTCACTGATGAGCATCACTGAGGGCATCGACACCATGGTGCACATAATAGTGAGCCGCCATGGCTGTCAGGTCTCCAGTATTTCCGAGACCCTCCCTCTTACCCTGGTGCATCTCGAGGTCAGTGGGCAGAACATGGTGGCAATGTCACCAATCAGGTGGCCGGGGCCTCCAGCCACAGGCCCTCCGGAGGTGTCCGATAGCGGCATCAAAGGCCACAGGGCGCGAAAAGCAACAGGCTGCCTCCACCTCCAATATGCATCCTGGGGATACACCTAAACATAGCAGCAGACACGGAAGCTTAAGAAGAAGCTTAAGAAGCTGGCAGAGGTGCTCGTGGACATCTTTAACCTGTCCCTACTCCACTCTGAAGTCCCCACCTGCTTCAAGAAGACCACCATCATACCGGTACCAAAGAAGAACCAGGCAACGTGCCTCAATGACTACTGTCCAGTGGCCCTGACTTCAGTCGTAATGAAGTGCTTCGAGAGGTTGATCATGAAGCGCATCACCTCCATACTCCCAGAACGCCTTGATCCACTGCAATTCGCATACCGCTGCAACCGGTCCACATCAGACACGATTTCCCTGGCCCTACACTCATCCCTAGAGCATCTCGAAAACAAGGACTCCTACATTAGACTCCTATTTATTGACGACAGCTCCGCCTTCAACACCATAATCCCAGCCAAGCTCAGATCAAAGATCCAAAACCGAGGACTTGACTCCCCACTCTGCAACTGGATCCTCGATTTTCTGACCAACAGACCACAATCAGTAAGAATGAATAACAACACCTCCTTCACAATAGTCCTCAACAACGGGGCCCCGCAAGGCTGCGTACTTAGCCCCTTACTCTACTCCCTGTACACACACGACTGCGTGGCAAAACTTGGTCCCAACTCCATCTACAAGTTTGCTGCCGATACGACCATAGTGGGCTGGATCTTGAATAACAACGAGTCAGAATACAGGCGGGAGATAGAGAACCTAGTGGAGTGGTGTAGCGACAAAAATTTCACCCTCAATGCCAGCAAAACTAAAGAGCTGGTCATTGACTTCATGAAGCAAAGTACTGTACACACCCCTGTCAGCATCAACGGGGCCGAGGTGGAGATGGTTAGTGTGGTAGTATGCATTAGGGGTCATGTGGGACTGTGAAGCCATGATGTCATTGGCTGACAGATCCCGGGTCCTGGTTGGGCGTTGACCTCTAGCTCCGCCCTGAAGGCGGAGTATAAGTACCTGGAGTCCTCCCCTGCAGGCAGTCTACTACTGAACTGCGGGGAAACAGTCACGCTTAATAAAGCCTCATCGACTTCACTCTATTCGTCTCTCGGAGTCTTTGTGCGCTACAATTTATTAAGCGTGACTAAAGGACTATGGAGCTCAGGATCATCCCGGAATGCCTGAGGATCAGCCCCCACGCAGTGAACGCGGCAGCAGCTTTCAAGCACTGGCAGACTTGTTTTGAGGCCTACCTCAGAACGGCCACCGGCCGGATCACAGAAGACCAAAAACAACAGGTCCTGCACTCAAGGTTAAGCACGGATATTTTCATCGAAGACGCAGAGGATTTCCAGACGGCGTTCGCAGCACTAAAAAGTCTCTATGTCCGCCCAGTAAACCAGATCTACGCTCGCTATCAACTCGCAACGAGACGGCAAAGTCCCGGAGAATCGATAGATGAATTCTACGCCGCGCTACTAATTTTGGGACGAGCCTGCAGCTGCCCGTCGGTGAACGCAAATGAACACACGGACATGTTAATGCGCGATGCTTTTGTGGCAGGTATGAACTCCTCCCAAATCCGCCAAAGACTTCTAGAAAAAGAGTCGCTAGGACTCTCAGAGGCACGGGCCCTAGCAGCCTCCCTAGACGTGGCCGCGCGAAATACCCGCGCCTACGGCCCCGACCGCGCGGCAGCCCATTGGGCTCCGTACGTACCCGTCACGACAAACCAAACCCACCCCCCCCCGGACACCCCACAGGCTTGCGCGGTCCAAACGCCAAGTCGCACCGGGGGCGCCCGCTGCTATTTCTGCGGCCAGGCGAAACACCCCCGGCAGCGCTGCCCGGCCCGCGCAGCGATCTGTAAGAGCTGCGGGAAAAAGGGCCATTTCGCGGCTGTGTGCCGGTCCCACGAGGTCGCCGCTGTCCCGGGAGAACAGGGAGCCCTGCACGCCGCTTACGCTCCCCAAACCCCCCCCCCCGCGCCCCACGTATGACCCGCCGGCGCTACCAATTTGGGTCCCGACCACCGCTGTCCCCAAAGAATAGGGAGCCCCGCGCGTTCCTAACGCTCCCCAACCCCCCCAGCGCCCCATGTGCGACCCGCAGACGCCGCCATTTTGGGTCCCGGCCACCATGAGGGAGGAAGGGCGCCGCCATCTTGGACCACCCCAGACCTGTACGACGCATGGGGGCGGCCATTCTGTCCACCCCCGCCGCCATCTTGTGACCCCCCAGCCATGTGCGATGCATGGGGGCAGCCATCTTGTTCACCCCCGACGCCATCTTGGACGGCAACAACGGACCCCAGTGTCGACGGCTCCACGGGGTTCGAAGAAGACGCTCAACGTCTCGGTTCAATGACGCTGGACCAAGCTCGGCCCCAGACACTCCAGACGACGACGACAACGGTGCTGATAAACGGGCACGAGACACCATGCCTAGTCGACTCCGGGAGCACGGAGAGCTTTATCCACCCCGACACGGTAAGACGCTGTTCATTGACCACCCACCCCAGCGCACAAAAGATTTCCCTAGCTGCAGGATCCCACTCCGTACAGATCAAAGGCTTCTGCATAGTTACCCTAACGGTGCAAGGGAGGGAGTTCAAAAACTACAGGCTCTACATCCTTCCCCAACTCTGCGCCCCCACATTACTGGGATTAGACTTCCAGTGCAATCTACAGAGCCTAACCTTCAAATTCGGCGGCCCAATACCCCCACTCACTATCTGCGGCCTCGCAACCCTCAAGGTGCAACCCCCGTCCTTGTTTGCAAACCTCACCCCGGATTGCAAACCCGTCGCCACTAGGAGCAGACGGTACAGCGCCCAGGACCGGACCTTCATTCGGTCCGAAGTCCAGCAGCTACTAAAGGAAGGCATAATCCAGGCCAGCAATAGTCCCTGGAGAGCACAGGTGGTAGTAGTAAAGACAGGGGAGAAGCAAAGGATGGTCATAGACTATAGCCAGACCATCAACAGGTACACACAACTAGACGCGTACCCTCTCCCCCGCATATCCGACATGGTCAATCGGATTGCCCAATATAAGGTCTTCTCCACCGTGGACCTCAAGTCCGCCTACCATCAGCTCCCCATCCGCCCAAGTGACCGCAAGTACACAGCCTTCGAGGCAGACGGGCGATTATACCATTTCCTAAGGGTCCCATTTGGCGTCACAAACGGGGTCTCGGTCTTCCAACGAGAGATTGACCGAATGGTTGATCAACACGGGTTGTGGGCCACGTTCCCGTATCTCGACAATGTAACCATCTGCGGCCACGATCAGCAGGACCACAACGCCAACCTCCAAAAATTCCTCCAGACCGCTAAAGCCTTGAACCTCACGTACAACGAGGACAAGTGCGTTTTTAGCACCAACCGGCTAGCCATCCTGGGCTACGTAGTGCGCAATGGGATAATAGGCCCCGACCCCGAACGTATGCGCGCCCTCATGGAATTTCCCCTCCCGCACTGCTCAAAAGCCCTAAAACGCTGCCTGGGGTTCTTTTCATACTACGCCCAGTGGGTCCCCCAGTACGCAGACAAGGCCCGCCCCCTAATACAGACCACGACCTTCCCTCTGTCGACAGAGGCTTGCCAGGCCTTCAGCCGAATCAAAGCGGATATCGCAAAGGCCACGATGCGCGCCATCGACGAGTCCCTCCCCTTCCAGGTCGAGAGCGACGCCTCCGACGTAGCTCTAGCGGCCACCCTTAACCAAGCGGGCAGACCCGTGGCCTTTTTCTCCCGAACCCTCCACGCTTCAGAAATCCGCCACTCCTCCGTGGAAAAGGAAGCCCAAGCCATAGTGGAAGCGGTGCGACATTGGAGGCATTACCTGGCCGGCAGGAGATTCACTCTCCTCACGGACCAACGGTCGGTAGCCTTCATGTTCGATAATGCACAGCGGGGCAAAATCAAAAACGACAAGATCTTAAGGTGGAGGATCGAGCTCTCCACCTTCAACTACGAGATCTTGTACCATCCCGGAAAGCTGAACGAGCCGTCCGATGCCCTATCCCGCGGCACATGTGCCAACGCACAAATTAACCGCCTCCAAACCCTCCACGAGGACCTCTGCCACCCGGGGGTCACTCGGTTTTACCACTTTATCAAGTCCCGCAACCTCCCATACTCTTTAGAGGAGGTCCGTACAGTCACAAGGAACTGCCACATCTGCGCAGATTGCAAACCGCATTTTTTCAGGCCGGATGGTGCGCACCTGATTAAGGCTTCCCGCCCCTTTGAACGCCTTAGTCTGGATTTCAAAGGACCCCTCCCCTCCACCGACCGCAACATATACTTCCTTAATGTGGTGGACGAGTACTCCCGCTTCCCATTCGCCATCCCCTGTTCTGACATGACCGCGGCCACAGTCATTAAAGCCCTGAACACCATATTCACACTGTTCGGTTGCCCCGCATACGTCCACAGCGACAGGGGGTCCTCCTTCATGAGTGACGAGCTGCGCCAGTTCCTGCTCAGCAACGGTATAGCCTCGAGCAGGACGACCAGCTACAACCCCCGGGGGAACGGGCAAGTAGAGAGGGAGAACGGCACGGTCTGGAAGACCGTCCTACTGGCCCTACGGTCCAGGGACCTCCTAGTTTCACGGTGGCAGGAGGTCCTCCCGGACGCCCTCCACTCCATCCGGTCGCTACTGTGTACTAGCACTAACCAAACGCCTCATGAGCGCCTTCTTGTCTTCCCCAGGAAGTCCTCCTCTGGAACGTCGCTGCCGATCTGGCTGGCAGCCCCAGGACCCATCTTGCTCCGAAAGCATGTGCGGGCGCACAAGTCGGACCCGTTGGTCGAAAGGGTTCACCTCCTCCACGCGAACCCGCAGTACGCTTACGTGGAGTACCCCGACGGCCGACAGGACACGGTCTCCCTGCGAGATCTGGCGCCCGCCGGCAACACACACACCCCCCCGACACCAATCACCCAACCCTCCCCTTCCTGCCACCGCCGCACCCCGCGACCGCCCCCATCCCAGGAGGATCAGTCCTCCTCCCAGGCCCGACCAAGAATGAAGCCCAAGCTGAAACCGTAAGGCTCCCGGAGACGACAACACCGGAACAAGCACCACCACCACCACCGGGGCCGAGGCGATCGACACGGACGACCAGACCGCCCGACCGACTCGTGGCGTCGATCTAACAGTACAATATGTGGACTTTTAACAAGAACATTTTGTCTTTTCCTGACGATTACTTTAAATAGTTTGAAACAAAAAAAAACCTTGTACATACTGTAATAACATGCGAAAGTTTTCCTCCCAGGACCAGCCTTGTAAACCCTTACCACCATGCGAAGCATCACCCTGCCGGGTTCATTTTTAACAAGGGGTGAATGTGGTAGTATGCATTAGGGGTCATGTGGGACTGTGAAGCCATGATGTCATTGGCTGACAGATCCCGGGTCCTGGTTGGACGTTGACCTCTAGCTCCGCCCTGAAGGCGGAGTATAAGTACCTGGAGTCCTCCCCCACAGGCAGTCTACTACTGAACTGCGGGGGAACAGTCACGCTTAATAAAGCCTCATCGACTTCACTCTATTCGTCTCTCAGAGTCTTTGTGCGCTACAGTTAGCAGTTTCAAATTCCTAGGAGTGTACATCTCCAAAAATCTGTCCTGGTCCACCCACGTCGACGCTACCACCAAGAAAGCACAACAGCGCCTATACTTCCTCAGGAAACTAAGGAAATTCGGCATGTCCACATTAACCCTTACCAACTTTTACAGATGCACCATAGAAAGCATCCTATCGGGCTGCATCACAGCCTGGTACGGCAACTGCTCGGCCCAGGACCGCAAGAAACTTCAGAGAGTCGTGAACACCGCCCAGTCCATCACACGAACCTGCCTCCCATCCATTGACTCCATCTACACCTCCCGCTGCTTGGGGAAAGCGGGCAGCATAATCAAAGATCCCTCCCACCCGGCTTACTCACTCTTCCAACTTCTTCCATCGGGCAGGAGATACAGAAGTCTGAGAGCACGCACGAACAGACTCAAAAACAGCTTCTTCCCCACTGTCACCAGACTCCTAAATGACCCTCTTATGGACTGACCTCATTAACACTACACCCTGTCTGCTTCACCCGATGCCAGTGCTTATGTAGTTGTGAAAAATGAAAATTGCTTATTGTCACAAGTAGGCTTCAAATGAGGTTACTGTGAAAAGCCCCTAGTCGCCACATTCCGGCGCCTGTTCGGGGAGGCTGGCATGGGAATTGAACCATGCTGCTGGCCTGCCTTGGTCTGCTTTCAAACCCAGCGATTTAGCCCTGTGCTAAACCAGCTCCATTTCCCTGGCCGCGGTCCTGGGCCGAAGGGCCTGTACTGCGCTGTATCGTTCTATGTTCTATGTTCTATGTATTTAATGATCTGTTGAGCTGCTCGCAGAAAAATACTTTTCACTGTCCCTCGGTACACGTGACAATAAACAAATCCAACCCAATTGAGAATCACTGAGTGGGCATGGTAGTTAGGGACAGTTAGGGTTTCGAATGTTCACAATTAAAGCGTGTTACACCTGATACAAGTGAATCCTTGTCACATTATTTTGCATGGCAGGCCGACCTGAACCCCCACCCCGAATTGCTCTCTGCTCACCCCCACTCCCTTCCTCCCGGGCACAGTGGTGCAAGATCAGGAGCCTCCGATGCATTGAAAGTGCAGGAGATGGGTGTCCGTCTCGTTAATGAGATGGCGATTGACCATTATTGGTGATAATTTGTTTCTCGCCCCATCCAGACAGGATCTGAAACTCACCGAAACAGGAGCAGGCCGGTTGGATTGCAAGCCGATCAGTGCCCAGCACAAATCCCAGTTTCCAGCTCCATCGCGATCTAACCACTGCGTACGAATCCGCGCGAGGCACAATGCGGCCGTTAAATCACGCTCCTTGATTTCAAAGCAGCTTTACAGTGCCCAATAAATCTTATTGCAAATAATCATGTTGATTTATGAATTGAAACCTCTACAATGATCATCAAATATAATACTAAACATAGACACCACAGAATAGAATGAAATAGAATCACTTCAGTGCAGAAGGAGACCATTCAGCCCATTGAGTCTGCACCAGCCCTCTGAAAGACCTTCCTGCCGAGGCCCAGTTCCCCGCAACCCCATCTAACTTGCACAATAAGTATGGCCAATCCACCTAACCTGCACCCCTTTGGACTGTGGGAAGAAACCTGTGTACCTGGAGGAAACCCACACAGACACGGGGAGAAAATGCAAACTCTACACAGTCACCCAAGGCTGGAATTGAACCCGGGTCCCTGACACTGTGTGGCAGCAGTTCTAACCACTGTGCCACCACACTGCCATGAAAAATGGTTCACTATTGTATTTGCCCTTAACGTCATAGCATCTCAGAGGCAAGCACAGGATTGTGTCAACTGAGAATAATTGCATGAAGGATGGCACAGTGGCGCAGTGGTTGGCACTGCTGCCTCACGGCGCCGAGGACCCGGGTTCAATCCCGGCCGCAGGTCACTGTTCTTGTTGAGTTTACACATCCTTCCCGTGTCTGTGTCAGTCTCACCCCCACAACCCAAATATGTGCAGGATAGCTGGATTGGCCACGCTAAATTGCCCCTTAATTGGAAAAGAAATAATTGCAAATGGTTAATTTATTGGTTCAAAGCCCACTTAATGCCCACAGCAGGGTCAAATAGACAAACTCCACCAAAACCATTGCTCTCTCTCACAAGATCTCTCCCCCTTATTCTCATTGCCTTAGGTCAGAGGGACGCTAAATTGAACATGGACTATTGACTTCGCTATTCACTGACGGGTCTGGCTGGAGCTCCATTACGTTTTCCTCTCATCTGTGAAAACGGTTCACTATTCCAGGATCATCCTGGAATGGAAAAGTAACCCAGTTTATTTTCTCTACTGCAAATCATTGTTTTAAACCCCACTTCCCATATCCTTCCTCTAAATTTCCTCTAAAGTCCCCCCTTGCCCAAGCCTTGAACTTGTATCTTTTTCCAGTTCCTCGCTTATCTCCCACTTCATGGCCTCTCCAAGTCTGTTTTGCGTATGAAACCCACTTCCTGCTCCCTCAACCCTATTTGCACAAAACTGTTGACCAACCAACATTCCCTCCTGGCCCCTGTGTTAGCTGATACTGCTCTTGGACGGGATTCTCCCCTACCCGGCGGGTAAGGTAGGTGGTTTAATCCCCATGTAATGGAGTGGCGGGAACCACTCCGGCATCGGGCCGCCCCAAAGGTGTGGAATTCTCCGCACCTTTAGGGGCCAAGCCCTCACCTTGAGGGGCTAGGCCCGGGCCGGAGTGATTTCCGCCCCGCCGCCTGGCGGGAAAGGCCTTTGGCGCCACGCCAGCGGGCGGCGAAAGGACTTCGCCGGGCAACGCATGCGCGTCATGGCATCACCGCGCATACGCAGTGGAGGGGGTCTCTTCCGCCTCCGCCATAGTGAAGACCATGGCGAAGGCGGAAGAAAAAGAGTGCCCCCACGGCACAGGATCGCCCACCGATCGGTGGGCCCCGATCGCAGACCAGGCCACCGTGGGGGCACCCCCCGGGGCCAGATCGCACCGCACCCCCCAAGGACACCGGAGCCCGCCCGCGCCGTCTGCTCCCGTCGGTAAGGTAGGTGGTTTAATCCACGCCGGCTGGCGAGGGTTGACAGCGGCGGGACTTCGGCCCATCGCGGGCTGGAGAATCGCTGGGGGGAGCCCGCCGACCGGCGCGGCGCGATTCCCGCCAGCTCCTGGCGATTCTCCGACCCGGTGGGGGGGTCGGAGAATCGCGCCCATGGGTTCTCCCTCCTCAGGTTCTGTTCCTCTCCCCATTAAATTTGCCACCATCATCAGTCTCAAATGACCAACTCTTAACCCCTCCATCCTTGCAAACTACTGCCCCATCCCAATCTTGCTTTCCTCTTCATTCTATATGATGGTAACAAAGGTCAGCTATCCCTCTTCGACCCATCTGCAGCCTTTAACACAGTTGACCGCACCATCCTCCTCAAACTCCTCTTTTCTTAATGAATTTTATTCCAAACATATTCAAAAGTGCAAAAACATAAATAAATCAAATAACATTCTCCATATCTCACAGTTCACAGTTGCCGCAAGTTTTTCCCCCCTTTTCACCCCGACGAACATTCCCTCAAACATGGTCATGAACAGTCCCCACGACGTCTCAAAGCCCTCCGCTGATCCCCTCAATTCGAACTTGACCTTTACCAGCCGGAGAAAGACGCAAAGGTCCCCACAGCCAGGCAGACACTTTGGTGGCATTGTCGACCACAATTCCAACAGAATCCTTCACCGGGCAACAAGAGAGGCGAAGGCCACCACATCGGCCCTCATCCGCTCCGTCAGCTCCGGCAATTCCAATTCCCCCAAAATCGCCACCACAGGATCCCGCTCGGCCTCTACCCACCCCACAATCTTTGATAGTGTCCCAAACACCTCCTCCCAGTATTTCTCCAACTTCTCGCAGCCTCAGAACATAGGTGCGTGATTTGCTGGTCCATGCCCACACTCCTCACAATCGTCTGCTATGCCCAGAAGAACCCACTCATCCTCGCCCAAGTCATATGCACAAAAGGAGGTTGAATTCACCCTGCGCATCGTCTCACTCCACACTCGCCATCCTATCCCTCCCCCCCAGCTCCTCCTCCCATTTCTCCTTAATCCTCACCACCTGCGCTCTCCACTGCTCCCCTAGTCACCCATATATATCCCCAATCCTCCTTCCACATCCGGGAGCAGCAACCGCCCCAACAGGGTATACTCCGGCAGCTTAGGAAACCCTCTCCATTCCTTCCGTGCAAAGTCCCTCACTTGCATATACCTGAACTCGCTTCCCTATGGTAGCTCCACCCTCTCCTGCCGCTCTTGCAGACTTGCAAACCTCTCCTCCAGATATAAATCACTCGTCTTCACCAGCCCCACCTCTCTTCAGTTCCTATACATGCCATCCATCTCCCCCCAGCTTAAACCCATGGTTCCCACACAGCGGTGTTAACACCGACATCCTCTCCATCCTAAAGTGTCTCCTCAACTGGTTCCACACCCTCATCATGGACTGTACCAATGGGCTCACCATGTACCTCCTCGGTGCTGTCATAATATACATCTATGTATACAATGGAGTGCAGACAGGCAGTTATTGACACGCAGGATGACCAGTAAGCACACAGAACAGAGCAGCCAGACAGGACACGACCACTATAAATGCAGAGGGCACCAGTTTTCCCACTCTCTCGGGACCCAGTCTCTGAGACAGTTAGAGTTAGTGAGCTGGCCAGTGCAAAAAACCATGTGGTAGCTAGTAAGTCTGGTTAGGCTAGTATCAGGTCTCCAGTCAAGTCAGCAGAGTGTCAACCCACAGTTGAACATGTATAATAGTTTAGATATTAAATAAAATCGTGTTGCATCTTATCAAGTGTTGGAGGTCTGTCTCTTGCTACACTGCATCAAGTGCAGTCCACATCAACCCAGCTTACCCAACACATCATGGTACCAGTGAGTGATGCTGAAAATTGACGGACCTACCTTGAGTGAATCAGCATTGACAGCAAACAGACGGACCTACCTTGAGTGAAACAGCGTTGACCAGCAAACAGCCATCCAGTGACATGGAAAACGTCCGCCCTCCTCCGCAGCTCCGCATCGCCGGCAACCTCGGTGCAAATTGGAAGATCTTCAAACAAAGGTTCCAACTCTATCTAGAAGCCACCGACCTCGAGGCCGCATCAGACGCCAGGAGACTCGCACTATTCCTCTCCACAGCCGGGGATCACGCCATCCACATCTGCAACTCCCTTACATTCGCTGAAGGCGAAGTCAAGACGAAATTTAAAACAGTCCTACTGAAGTTCGACAGCCACTATGACATTGAGGTGAATGTGAGCTTTGAACGGTACGTTTTCCAGTAGAGGCTTCAGGGTAAGGATGACCCTTTTCAATCCTTTCTGACCCATCTCCGCATCCTCGCGCAGTCATGTAACTATGACTCGACCACTGATTCCATGATCCGGGATCAGATCGTTTTCGGGGTCCACTCCGAGTCCCTTCGCCAGCAGCTCCTGAAAGTCAAGCAGCTCACCCTCACCATCGCCATTGAAACGTGCGTTCTCCATGAACATGCTAACAATCGGTACTCCCACATCAGGGCGGCAGAAACGGCAAAGCTAACCTCCCACGCCGCAGAACGGGTGCAGGCCATCGCACAAATGCAGGGCATAAGTATCGACGAGAGTGGGCATTCCGCACGCTTTTCCCGTTCCCTGTCATGTGTGCCATGACCGAGGGGACGGCGAGACCGATGAACAGACTGCGCAGGTGCGTACGTCGTTCGACCACACTGCGCATGTGCGATGGCGCATGGAACGCGCTGACGTTGGCGTCATGGCGTGTCCGAATTGTGGCTCCGCCCATTTAAAGCGGCAATGTCCGGCAAAATCACGACGGTGTCTACAGTGTGGCAAGCTTGGCCACTACGCAGCCCTTTGCAGATCTGCTCCACTGCCCAGCATCCAGCGATCCCAGCCGCGGCGCAGCAGCGTCCGTTCAATACAGCAGGCCATGCCAGACTCCGACCCCGACAGCACAACAGATCCTGATGCTGCGTGCCTCAAATCTCCATACTGGGTGGACATCATTACGAAGCATGCGCTGCCTTTCTCCAAGACAGCGAAGCACCTCCCGATCCTCAGCGTGGATCCCGACGACGAGTGGTGTGCTGTCCTCACAGTCAACAAGGATCGCATCCGGTTCAAACTGGACACCGGCGCATCGGCGAACCTCATCTCCAAATCCGATCTCGACACCATCTGCGTCAGACCAAGCATTCTTCCACTGGCGTGCCAGCTCCTTGGCTACAATGGCAATGCCATAGCTGTCAGTGGCTCATGCCAACTCGGAGTTTCCAATAAGCCATTTAAAGCGACACTGCGATTTGAGATCGTGGGACCTGACAGAGCATCCCTGCTCAGTGTCGGTGCTCGGGCCTGCAATATCCTGAACTTGGTTCAGCGAGTCCCCACCATGTCATCCTCACAGACAACAGCCTCACCTGATGAGAACCTCCAGGCTGAAATTGATGACATCATCACGCAGTACCACAGCGTGTTTGACGCAATGGGCACACTCCCATACCGATACAAAATTCTGCTCAAACCAAACGCCACCCCTGTGATCCACGCACCACGTCGGGTGCCGGCACCCCTCAAGGACCGCCTCAAGCAGCAGTTACAGGACCTCCAGGACTTGGGCATCATATCAAAGATCACAGAACCCACAGACTGGGTCAGCTCCATGGTCTGCGTCAAGAAGCCGTCAGGGGAGTTTTGAATCTGCATCGACCCCAAGGATTTAAACCACAACATCATGAGAGAACATTACCCGATACCAAAACGAGAGGAGTTGACCAGCGAGATGGCTCATGCCAAACTCTTTACGAAGCTGGACGCCTCCAAGGGGTTCTGGCAAATACAGCTGGATGCATCCAGTCGCAAGCTGTGCACATTCAATACCCCGTCGGTCGCTACTGCTACAACCGGATGCCTTTTGGCATCATCTCTGCCTCAGAGGTATTTCACCACATCATGGAACAGATGATGGAGGGTATAGAGGGGGTGCGCGTGTGTGTTGACGGTGTCATAATCTGGTCCACAACTCCTCAAGAACACATCGATCGCCTCAAGCAGGTATTCCACAGAATCCATGAGCATGGCCTCCGACTCAACAGAGCCAAGTGCGCGTTCGGTCAATCAGAAATCGAATTCCTTGGTGACCACATCTCGCAGCAAGGCGTGCGGTCAGATGCTGACAAGGTCTCGGCGATTGGGCAGCACGGTAGCATGGTGGTTAGCACCATTGCTTCACAGCTCCAAGGTCCCAGGTTCGATTCCCGGCTTGGGTCACTGTCTGTGCGGAGTCTGCACGTTCTCCCTGTGTGTGTGTGGGTTTCCTCCAGGTACTCCGGTTTCCTCCCACAGTCCAATGATGTGCAGGTTAGGTGGATTGGCCATGCTAAATTGCCCTTAGTGTCCAAAATTGCCTTTAGTGTTGGGTGGGGATACTAGGTTATGGGGATAGGGTGGAGGTGTGGGCTTGGGTAGGGTGCTCTTTCCAAGGGCCGGTGCAGACTCGATGGGCCGAATGGCCTTCTTCTGCACTGTAAATTCTATGATCAACGCCATGAAGACCCCAGAGGACAAGAAGGCGGTCTTCCGCTTTCTAGGGATGGTCAACTTCCTCGGGAAGTTCATTCCTAACATGGCGGCACACACCACAGCCCTCCGCCATCTCGTCAAAAAGTCAATGGAATTCCAGTGGCTGCCTGCTCATGAGAACGAATGGCATGAGCTGAGGGCAAAACTTACCACAGCCCCGGTTCTGGCGTTCTTTGACCCTACCAAAGAGACCAAAATATCCACTGACGCGAGCCAGGACGGTATTGGGGCGGTGCTCCTCCAGCGGGATGACTCCTCCTCATGGGCCCCAGGTGCGTATGCCTCCAGAGCCATGACGCCCACTGAGCAACGGTACGCTCAGATTGAGAAGGAATGCCTGGGCCTCCTAACAGGAATCGACAAATTTCACGACTATGTGTATGGCCTCCCAAAATTCACGGTTGAGACGGACCACAGGCCACTAGTCCACATAATCCAGAAGGATTTGAATGACATGACGCCTTGGTTACAACAAATCCTTCTCAAGCCACGCCGCTATGACTTTGAACTTGTCTACATGCCTGGCAAAGAAGTCATTGTTGCAGATGCCCTTTCCAGGTCTAGCGCCACATCGTGCGAACAAACTGACTTTGTCTGCCAAATTGATGCTCAGGTGCAATTGTGTGCCTCCAACTTCCGGCCACTGATGAGAGTGTCATCCAAATTCGTGAGGAAACAGCCAAGGATCCTCTGCTACAGCGTGTGATGCAGCACCTCACGAATGGCTGGCAGAAGGGACAGTGTCCCCAGTTTTACAACGTCAAGTACGACCTGACGGTGGTGGACGGCATCCTCATGAAGCTCGATAGGATTGTGATTCCGCAGAGCATGCGAGCTATGGTGCTCGGTAACTCCATGAGGGTCACCTGGGGGTCGAGAAATGTCGACGCAGAGCTCAAGAGGCAGTCTATTGGCCGGGCATCAGCCAGGACATTGCGAATACGGTCCTCAACTGCCCCACATGTCAGAAATTTCAGCCAGCTCAACCCAAAGAAACTCTGCAGCAACATGAGATAGTGACCTCCCCATGGTCCAAAGTCGGTGTCGACCTTTTCCACGCCAAGGGGCATGACTATGTCCTCCTGGTCGACTACTTCTCCAATTACCCTGAAGTGGTGAAACTGTCCTACCTCACATCTAAGGCGGTGATGAAAGCATGCAAAGAAACATTTGCCAGGCATGGGATACCGCTCACGGTGATGAGTGACAACGGTCCCTGTTTTTATAGCCAGGAATGGTCTGATTTTGCACGCCTATACAACTTTCGTCACGTAACCTCCAGCCCCCACTACCCGCAGTCAAACAGGAAGGCCGAAAAAGGGGTCCATATCGTCAAGAGATTACTATGCAAGGCTGCAGACTCAGGCTCCGACTTCAACCTGGCGCTGCTGGCATACAGAGCACCCCTGATGTCCACTGGGTTGTCTCCCGCGCAGATGCTCATGAATTGCACTCTGCGAACCACGGTTCCAGCCATCCATGTTCCAGACCTTGACCACCTCACGGTCATACAAAGGATGCAGCAGTCTCGGACCCAACAGAAATCAGCATAGGACGCTCATGCCACGGATCTCCCCGAGCTGGACCCAACTGATCGTGTTCGTGTGCAGTTGCCTGATGGTGGCTGGTCCGCCACAGCTGTGGTGGTCAAGCAAGTGGCCCCGAGATCGTTCCTCATCCGCATGGCTGATGACTCCTTCCTACGACGCAACAGACGGGCGCTGCGCAGAGTTCCACGCCCACCACCTAACCATGATGTCCCGCCTCACACAATGCTTCCTCCGGATGTGCCCTACCACGAGGCCACTGATCTACCAGCAATCCTGCCGACCTCTGCGACCACCGCATTGGCGGCGTCCCGCCTATCCATGTGCATGCGGCCCCTGATCCACCCTTGAGGCGGTCAACCAGAATTCGGCGCCCGCCGCAGAGACAAAACTTATAGACTAAACTTTTGCACAACTGTGTTACCTTATCGTTTTGACCTCTGTAAATATCATTGTTACCGTTTCATCTGCCCTATATCTGCACTAGCGACACCTCCCTGTGTACATAAGGTCATTTTAGCACATTCTGTATATAGTCACGCACATATACACATCCACATGCACCTTAATATTTATTATCTCAACACACACAATACAGAACAAAAAAAAAAGAGAGGGAGATGTCATAATGTACATCTATGTATACAATGGAGTGCAGACAGGCAGTGATTGACACACAGGATGACCAGTAAGTACACAGAACAGAGCAGCCAGTCACCAGACAGGACACAACCACTATAAAGCCAGTGGGCACCAGTTCTCCCACTCTCTCGGGACCCAGCCTCTGAGACAGTCAGAGTTAGTGAGCTGGCCACTGCAAACACCATGTGGTAGCTAGTAAGTCTGGTTAAGCTGGTATCAGGTCTCCAGTCAAGTCAGCATAGTGTCAACCCACAGTTGAACATGTATAATAGTTTAGATGGTAAATAAAATCGTGTTGCATCTCATCAAATGTTGGGGGTCTGTCTCTCACTACACTGCATCAAATGCAGTCCACATCAACCCAGCCTACCCAACACATCAGGTGCCAGCAGAAACTCTGCCGTCACAATGGCCCTCAGGCTGGACCCTCTACAGGACTACTCCTCCATCTTTTTTTAATTAAGTATTGTTATTAAAGTTTGCATTTTTACACTCTACAAGAAATGGATGAAATGATTATAATTCACAACTTTTCCATTGTTCCATTTTTGGCACCCCAGCTCCCCCCCCTCCCCCCACCCGCCCCAACCCCTCTTTGCTCCTCCCCCGCACGTGCTCCCCTCTCCCCTTTTCTGCTGTCTCCGGGTCCTATCCTAGGCCCTTCCCTTCACCTAAGATGGATTGTTTTGGCGTTTGTGTTTACTCTTATAGCTTTGTGAGGGACCATCTGGTTTCCGTATCGGTCTCTCCTTGGGTTCGTCTTTGGGATTTCCTTGAGTCTCTCTCCCCCCTGTTGCCCCTCCACCCTTGTTCCTGTCTGCTTTCTGTGGCCCTGGTGGTACCCATGCATTCCCCCCTCCCTCCTCCCTTGTTCACTTCGAACGCGTATTGGAACAGGCTCATGAATGGCCCCCACGCTTTGTGGAAGCCCTCGTCCAACCCTCGAATGGTGTATTTGATCTTCTCCAGGTGGAGAAATTCTGATAGGTCTGCCAGCCAGTATGCAGCTGTGGGTAGTGCTGCAGATCGCCAGCCGAGCAGGATTTCCGGCAGTCGAGTAGGGAAGCAAATGCAAGGGCTTTAGCTCTTCCCCATCTGAAGTTCTGGCTGGTCCGATACCCCGAAGGCTGCCACTCTAAAGGTAGCACAAGTGGATGGGCAGCACGGTAGCACAAGTGGCTAGCACTGTGGCTTCACAGCGCCAGGGTCCCAGGTTCGATTCCCCGCTGGGTCACTGTCTGTGCGGAGTCTGCACATTCTCCCCGTGTCTGCGTGGGTTTCCTCCGGGTGCTCCGGTTTCCTCCCACAGTCAAAAGACGTGCAGGTTAGGTGGATTGGCCATGCTAAATTGACCTTAGTGACTAAAGAAGTTAGATGGGGTTATTGGGTTACGGGGATAGGGTGGACGTGAGGGCTTAAGTGGGTCGGTACAGACTCGAATGGGCCGAATGGTCTCCTTCTGCACTGTATGTTCTATGTTCTTTGTTCTATGTTCTCGAGCACAGCTCCACACTCACCCCCATAACCTTGGAAATCATCTTGAAGAAGGCTGTCCAAAACCCGACAAGTCTGGGGCAGGCCCAGAACATGTGAGCGTGTTGGCCCGGCCTCCCTGGCGCCTCCATCTCTGGGAAGAACCTACTCTTTCAGGTTCTTGTTGAGTGTGCTCTGTGCACCACTTTAAACTGCATGAGGTGGTTTTCCTGAAAAAAGTCTTCGGGATGAAGATCAGGAGGGTCTGGAATACAAACAGGAACCTTGGCAGCACGTTCATTTTTACTACCTGGACCCTCCCCGCCATTGACAGGTATAGCATATCCCATCTCCTGAAGTCCTCCCTAACCTCCTTTAGCAATTTTGTCAGGTTCCACCTGTGCACCATCGGCCACTCCCGCATCTCCTGAATCTCCAAACACCGGAACCTGTCCCTAGCAACCCTAAATGGCAACGCCCGAAGATTGGCTCCCCGACCTGCCGCATTTGGGCAGCATGGTAGCACAAGTGGCTAGCACTGTGGCTTCACAGCGCCAAGGTCCTAGGTTCAATTCCCCGCTGGGTCACTGTTTGTGCGGAGTCTGCACGTTCTCCCCTGTCTGCGTGGGTTTCCTCCGGGTGCTCCGGTTTCCTCCCACAGTCCAAAGATGTGCAGGGTAAGTGGATTGGCCATGCTAAATTGCCCTTAGTGTTCAAAAAGGTTAGGAGGGATGCATTATGGGGATAGGGTGGAAGTGAGGGCTTAAGTGGGTCGGTGAAGACTTGATGGGCTGAATGGCCTCCTTCTGCACTGTATGTTCTATTCATCAGAAACACCTCCTCACTCTTTCCAGCTTTCAGCTTATAGCCTGAGAAGGCCCCGAACCTCTCTAGTATGTCCATAATTCTCTCCATACTCTCCGACACGAACAGCAGCAGGCCGTCTGTATACAGCTACACCGGGTGTTCCCTACGCCCCCTCACAATCCCCCGACACACTACTGGCCTCCTAAGGGCCATCGCCAATGGCTCTATCACCAGCATGAACAGCAGCGGTGACAGCGGACACCCCTGCTTTGTTTCCCTGTATTATGGGCCAGGGTTTAGAGAACCCTGAAGTGTATCATGGAGTTCACCTGACCCACAACTTTGAATAGATTGTGGTTATGGGGAACACACAGGCCCACTCTGCAAGTGTGATGCAACTGAAATCTGCAGTACTTTTCAATTAAAACACTGTTTATTTATGAAACTAGTTAACACTTTATAAACTCACAGTAAACTTCTTAACAACTATCACCACCAGTAAATTTCCCAAAGACAGTACGCTATAAGTAACTCTTAATCTTTCCTTGCAACATCCATAAGACAAAAATAACCCTTTTTACAGAACAGTTACCACTTTGAAATCACCAAATGAACATTCATAAGCTTGCAGAGATTCATACACATCTTGCTGTGACTGCAGCATCTCCAAATCTAAAACAAAACTAAACACACCCTGTAGCTGCGAGCCCAAAGTGAAAGTAAAAGCAGACAGACAGCCCAGCTCCACCCACACTCTGACATCACTGATAAACACCCATTTCTTAAAGGTACATCCAATACAGCTATTTTATAAACCCCTATTTCTTAAAGGTAATCTCACATGACACCCTGTGCAACCCGAAGATCTGTGAACTCATCTTGTTTGTCCGTACACTCGCCACTGGGCCACATAAAACAGATCGCACCCACGCCACAAACGTTGGCCCAACCTAAACCTCCCCAGAATCTCAAGCAGGTTCCATCACTCCACCCGATCAAAAGCCTTCTCCGCATCCATAGAGACCACCACCTCCAGTACCCGCCACTTCGACGGGGTCATGATCACATTTAATAACCGCCTAATGTTACTGGAAAGCTTTCTGCCCTTTACGAAACCCATTTGATCCTCTGCGACCGCCCCAGGAACGCATCCTTCCATCCTCCCCGCCACTAACTTGACCAACACTTTCACATCCGTGTTTAGCAGTGAAATGGGCCTATATGATCCACACCAACAGGTCCTTACCCTTCTTCGGGATTAGCGTGATCGACGTCTAATCAATGTCTCCGGTAGCTCCCCTGGCTACAGCGCCTTGCTAAACATCCCCAGTAAATGTGGTGCCAACTCCATCGCAAACTCCTCATAGAACTCTGCTGGGTAGCCATCCGGACCCAAGGCCTTCCCTGACTTCGTCCTTTTTATACTATCCATCACCTCACTCAGCCCTAGCGGTTTTGTCCAACAACCATCATACTCCTCCCTCCTCCTCCTGTCTCTGCACCTCGAATGAGATAACCTCCGCCCAGCAATCACCTTCAACGGCTCCCAAAATGTGGCCACCGATACCTCCCCATTTTGATTCACCTCCACATAGTCTGTGATCACCGACCACACCTTCTCACCGAACCTCTTATCCACCAAAAGGCTCAAATCTAACCTCCATACTCCCACATACTCCACCCCCATCAGCCCCACCAACACCGCTCAGATCACTATGAAAAAGTTAATTCTAGAGTTCATCTTGTACATATGCGAGAAGAAGGAGTACTCCGTTTCCCCCAGGTTCCTAAACCACCATCGATCCACCATTCCCATCCTTTCCATAAACCCTCTCAGCTCCTTCACCATCCTCAACCTTCCCATTGTCTTAGGGATCGGCCTACCCACCCTCGGTTCCAGCACGCAATTAAAATCACCCCTATTTGAGTAAGCCTTTAGTCATCTGCCCTATCATCTTTGTGGTAGCGTGGCCCCTTTTAGGGATGACCTTTTGCGGGGACATAACCTGCTGAAGGCCTATCACGTCGGAGCATGTGAACACTGGCCAATGGGAAAAAAGTGCAGAGCCCTGGGAGCAGGGGTCCGGGCAGTGTTGACCCACTGAAGTCAAGGAGTAAAAACCTGTATGATATACCTCTGCACCTGTACATAGTTAAACCTCATTGTTGTTCCAATAAACCTCTTTGGTTTACAAGAAACCTCCTCAGTGATATCTCGCGCTGTTACAATCTCCTCATGTACTTGGTGTTATAATTAGTTTTGCAATGGCTTCATGAAGCACCTTGGGATGTTTTATGACATTGAAGTTTCTATATTAAACAAGTAGTTGTTGTACATAATTAATTTTTCAAATTAATTTGTCAGCATCACTGACAAGACCAGAATTTATTGTTCATCCTTAATTGTGTTTGAGAAGGGGGCATTTTGTTTGAACCACTGTGGTTTGTGTAGTGTAGATGCACCCACAGTTCTGTTAGGTAGATAATTCAGCATTCTTTGACCCAGAAACAGTGAAGGAATGGCAACATAGTTCAAAGTCAGTATGGTGTATGATTTGGAGGGGAACTTGCAGGTGGTGGTGTTCCCATGCATCTGAATTCCTTGTTCTTCTGGGTGGTAGAGGTCGTAGGCTTGAGAGGTGCCGTCGAAGGAGCCATGGGGAACTTCTACAGTGCATCTTGTAGATGGTACACTGTTGCCACGAATATACGCACCCGGGTAATTGGAAGTACTGCAAACATACATTTAACTGATTATTTTGGAGCACTTTGTTGGATCAACAATACAACGAAGAGTGGCTTTACGACTGTGGTGATCCACTGTAATAGGAGACGTAAGGTAGGACCTGCACTACAGGTTCGCCGGTAGCTCCTGTCGGCTGGCTCTGCCCAGAGAGAACTGTATAAATATGCATGACCTCCAGTGCCCTGCCATTTCGCCAGGTGCAGCAGGAGGCCACGCATCTGACTGTAATAAAGCCACAGTTGTACACAACTTTAGTCTTTGTGCAATTGATCGTGCATCACCGACTCTATTTACATTCTCCGAAAATGGACCGAGCCCATCACGTTCCAGCCAGTCTCTCCTCAGATGTTGATCCTCATGAGTATTTCTGAGCTCTTTCTCTGACTTGAGCCAGTCAGGTTACCGTGACATTTCTCCCCTGCTAAAATAATGACAGTGAAACATCTCAGCAGGCTCCCCATTCTATTGTAAAATCTGCAGCTTGAGATCCTGACTTCATTGTAAGTAATTAAACGCTTGTGGAACAAGGGAGGGGCATTATTTTGCACATTAATCATCCTTCAGTACCTGATTTATCACTCATCCTCTGTATAAAACAATGCCATGGCGACCGAGCAGCCGAGTTAAGTAAATTGGATTATTTGGACTAAAGGACAGGAGAACAATTAACAATTAAAAGAAAGGATGAATATTCAACAGAATAGAAAATAAAGGGAATTAAGAAGTTTTAAGAAGAACATGTATTTACATAATGTTTTAATGTACAGTAAAATGTCCCAAAGGCACTTTAGAGGAGCATTAACGATAACAATTAACACGGAGTTAAAGAAGACATCAGAAAAGTTGACTAATGACTAAAAACTAAAAGCTGGGTTCAAGGGATAGGTTTTAAGGTGTATCTTAAAGGAAGAAAGGTGAAAATGTTTAGGATAAGCCTTTTAGAATTTAGTAGCTAAGCACTTAAAGACACAAAGGCACAGTTATTTAAGTGGTTTTAATTTAAGTGGGTCCAGCATTATTAAGTGCTACATAGAATGTACAGCATAGGAAAAGACCATTCGGTCAAATATGCCATGGTGGTGTTCATGTTCCACTGCCCCCCTCCTCCCGCACAAAGACTCCCTTCACCTGTCTAGATTTGCCTTAAAAGCAGCTATGCTATTCTCATCAACTACTCATTGTGGGAGCAAATTTCACATTCCCACCACATTCCAGGTAAAGAGGTTTCTCTTCGGCGGCACGGTGGCGCAGTGGTTAGCACTGCTGCCTCATGGCGCCGTGTAGCCGGGTTTGATCCCGCTCCCGGGTCACTGTCCGTGTGGAGTTTGCACGTTCTCCCCATGTCTGGCTGGGTCTCACTCCCACAACCCAAAAAGGTATGGAGAGTAGGTGAATTGGCCACGCTAAATTGTCCCTTAATGGGAAAAAATGAATTGGGTACTCTAAATTTATTATGAAAAAAAGAGGTTTCTCTTGGACTGTTTTTGTAGTTGCTGTCTTATATTTGTGACCTCTATTTTTAGACAGCCCCACAAGTGGAAACATCTTCACTACTTCTACCCAATTAAATCCTTTTGTAGTGTAAAAGACATCATGTAAATAAAACAGATCAGACTCTTCACTTTTCGAAAGAAAAGTGCCCACCATTGGGTAATAACTGTGAGCAGCTGATTGCCAAAAATGACTGCTGGTGCCATTAAGTGAATCAACACTTAATGGCATTCCTCTGATCCCCAACTCAACAAGTTAATACCTATCAGTGGAAAATGTCATATGAAACTGCAAAATGTCCCAACTTATGTTCCAGCTTTTTGGTGTATTGAGTAAGGAGCTTTGCAATTCTGTCCCCCTCAAAGCAACTTTAACATAAACAAAAGTAAAAGCAAAATACTGCAGATGGCGGAAATCTGAAATAAAAAAAAACAGGTCTGGCAGCATCTGTGGAGGGAGAAATAGAGTTAACGCTTCGAGTCCGTATCATAGAATCATAGAATTTACAGTGCCCGAAGGAGGACATTCAGCCCATCGAATCTGCACCAGCTCTTGGAAAGAGTACCCTACTTAGGCCCATGCCTCCACCCTATTCCCAAAACTCACCTACCCTTTTTGGACACTGAGGACAATTTAGCATGGCCAATCCACCTAACCTGCACATCTTTGGACTGTGGGAGAAAACCAAAGGAAACCCACGCAGACACGGGGAGAACGTGCAGACTCCGCACAGACAGTGGCCCAAGCCGCAAATCAAACCTGGGACCCTGGAGCGGTGAAACAACTGTGCTAACCATTGTGCTACCATGCTGCCCTCTTTATTGTATGACCCTCCTTTATTTAACATCAACTCTTTTTTTGGTAGAAGTAGTCTAGTTTAAACCAGAACAACATAACCACATAAATAACTTGTTTAACATGCCACCCAAAATACTGGCCCTTCAAGTGAAGAATTCATTACATTCAGTTCAGCTATGCTGTTAGGATGTCCGCCTGCTTTAAAACTTGGACACTGCTAAACAAATATTGAGGTGAATTGCAAAATATATGTAATAAAGTATGGTTCCAACTTATTGAACAAAAACTCGAACAAGTTTAGAACATTTACTTTTGAGATTTTGTGTGTCGGATTAAATTCTTGTGTCACACTGACACTGGATTTTTGATAAACCTTTTATAAAGATCCTTTTTATCTTAAAAGATTTACTCTTGTGAACGAGGCTGAGAAGCCTTCCTTCAGTTATAAATATTCAGCTTATTATGTGGGATTCTCCATTCTCGTCTGTGATGGGGCCGATTGCGGGGGAGAATGGAACATTTGACGGTCCAGCCAAAACTCCGTTCACTGTCAGCGGTACCGGGAAACCCCAGCGGCTAACGAGGACGGAAGACTTCAGCCACCTGAGGTAAGAGGGTGAAGATTTTGGAAATGTTTCTCAGTGGAAATTCGCAAGTATCTTGACCTTTAGTTATTTTAGTTGGGAATTTCGTCAGCCTAAAAACTTTGCGTAAGATTTACCAACCTCATCCCGCCGGAATCGGGAAGGGACGCGTCTCCCGGGATCCCTGAAGGGGATTACGTTTGGCAAAATCTAACGAGATCTCTCAAGGCGTCTCTAACTGGATACCATCCACAATGGTCGGGACCCAGACTCTGAGCTAAAAGAGCTTAAAAGCTCACTGAGCTAAGCTGCCGCCGGATCGAACGGCCACCTGGTACCTATTGGCCTGGCCGAGAAGACCCCGGCTGGGCGCCGTTTATCACTGGTCCCCACAAACGAGGGTCAGATGGAATGGCACTTGGGTGGGTCTCACAGGTGATCAGAAGCCCCCGGGTGGTCGGCCTCTGGCCAGGCCGGCATGCTGGCACTGCCAATGCCACCCAGCCACCATGGCACTGCCACCTGGCACCCTGGCAGTGCCACCAGGGCACCACCCTGGCACTGGGTGCCCATGTGGCACTGCCAGGCTGGCCAAGGCACTTCACGGTGCCAAGGTGCCAGGATGGCATGTTTTGTGTGCCAGGGATCGGGCTCGGGGTGCCCTGCTGGTATGTGGTGGGTGCAGGGGGGGTCTCAAGGATCCCCCCACAGGTGAGTTGGGGCATTGGGGTGTCGTTTCTGGAGCTACAAGGGAACGACTCCTCAACTCCTGCCCGGAACAAATTTTAAAAAAAAGTTAAATCGCACCCTTTATCTGCCAATTGATGATTCAAAACCGTGCTTGGAGGAAAAAAATGATCTCCCTCTTTTGGGCAAAACAACGGTGACAATGCTTCAAATAAAATCAGTCATTGGTTGCTCCTTGCTGAGTTTTATATCATATAAATGTAGAGGAAATTGTAAACCTGAACTTACATCTCTCATTTTCCTCTCCGATCTCACCTCATGCCCTATCCAATTTCATCTTGCCCATGAGACTCGCTTACTGCTCTCTTGACTCCATTCCTCCGAAACCTCTGACCGCCTAACCTCCCTTCCTGGTCCCCATATTAACTAATATTGCTTATGGTTCTCGATCCTCGCCCTCAAATCTGATGCCATCATCCTGTCTACATACAAAAAATACCTTTGTCCCTGCAAGTTACCGCCTCACTTTCAATCCCCCCTTCTTCTTCATGGTCCTTGACTATGTTGCCACTTCCCAAATCTACCTTTCTTTCAATTGTGCGTTTGAACCCTTACAATTATTTTTCACTCATCACAACATTGAAACAAAGACACAAAATAACATCTTGTAATGTTACAACGTAACTATGACTGTGGCAAATTATTTCTTCTCAACCTTTCTGCAGCACTTGACAATGTCGATCTCACCATCCTCTTCCAATGCCTCTCCTTTGTTTAATCTTTAGAAGGCAGGGGGCTGGATTCTCCAAAAATGGGGCTATGCCCCCACGCTGGCATAAAAACGCTGGCATTTGACGCCAGACTTTCCTCAAAAGAATTCAAACCGATTCACCTACCTGCAGGGGGCTGGCAGGGCCCCGGAGTGCTTCTCGCAGCTTTCGCTGGGCGAACGGACTCACGCACTTCCGGTTCCGAGTCCGATGGCGGGCCGAGACCAACAAACAAGGTTCCAACGATCTGCCCCGTGCCGTTCCATCTAACCCATCTGATCGCCACCCCATTCACCCATAAGGCCTCCCCAGGTACTTGATCCTCCCCCCCCCCCCCCCCCCCCCACCCCCACCCTCACCAGGGCGGACGCGGACTGAGTCTGCAGCTGCTGCGTGAGAATCCCAGCCAGCCAGACGTGGTTAGAACTCCGCCATCGGGAGTTTGGCCGGTCGGGAGCGGAGCATCGCTGGGAGGGCCTCTGGCAATGGCCCCCCCAGCCGCGACACGTAAAGCGCAGGCGAGCGATTCTCTGGGGACCGGAGAATGGCGGGACCGGCGCCGGGACCGATTCGGGTGTGAAAGTGGACCCCCCCCCCCCACCATCTGCAGCAAACTCGATTTCTGCACGGGGCTGCGGAGAATCCAGCCCTGGGAATTTGAAACAAGAGCTGTAATTGGCTCAAGGCTTGGAAGTTAGGGGAGTGATCCCAGGAGGGGCAAGCACTGTGCCCCTGGATAGGTGTGACCATTTATTGTTTGATATTACACTGGTGAGGGGGAAGAGGGGATGCGACGATTCTTGGACCAACTGAGGTTCCCGAGGGTGAAGGAGCAGGAGGTGGCTGGTTTGGGGGCACCAATTGGGTTGGAGGAGCTGATCAAAGGTCTGGGGAGTATGCAGGCAGGGAAGGCCCCGGGACCGGACAGGTTCCCGGTTGAGTTCTATAGGAAGTACGTAGACCTGTTAGCCCCATTGCTAGTGAGGACTTTTAATGAGGCAAGGGAGGGAGGGACCCTGTCCCCGACAATGTCTGAGGCGACGATCTCTTTGATCCTGAAGCGGGACAAGGACCCACTGCAATGTGGGTCGTACAGGCCAACCTCGCTCCTCAGCGTGGATGCTAAGTTGCTGGCAAAAGTGCTGGCTACAAGGATCGAGGAGGTGGTTCACGAGGACCAGGCGGGATTTGTAAAGGGCAGGCAGCTAAACACCAATGTGCGGCGGCTCCTAAACGTGATAATGATGCCATCGGTGGAGGGAGAGGCGGAGATAGTGGCGGCTATGGACGCGGAGAAGGCCTTTGACCGAGTAGAGTGGGAGTACCTCTGGGAAGTGCTGCGTAGGTTTGGGTTCGCTGGGGAGGGTTTATTAGTTGGGTTAAGCTCCTATACAGAGCCCCGGTGGCGAGTGTGGTTACGAATCGGCGGAGGTCGGAGTATTTTTGGCTGTATCGTGGGACGAGGCAGGGGTGCCCCCTGTCCCCCCTGTTGTTTGCATTAGCAATTGAACCCTTGGCCATGTCATTAAGGGAGTCTAGGAAATGGAGGGGGGTGGTCCGAGGGGGAGAGGAGCATCGAGTGTCGCTTTATGCAGATGACCTGTTGCTGTATGTGGCGGATCCAGTGGAGGGAATGGTGGAGGTCATGCAGACTCGAAGGGAGTTTGGGGATTTTTTGGGCTATAAGCTTAATGTAGGGAAGAGTGAGCTTTTTGTAGTACAGTCAGGAGACCAGGAAAGGGGGATAGAAGATCTACCGCTGAGGAGGGCGGAAAGGAGCTTTCGGTACTTGGGGATCCAAATAGCTAGGAGTTGGGGGGCCCTACATAAACTTATTCTGACGAGGCTGGTGGAGCAGATGGAGGAGGACTTCAAACGAAGGGACATGTTGCCGCTCTCGCTAGCGGGTAGAGTGCAGTCGGTCAAAATAGTGGTCCTCCCGAGGTTTCTTTTTGTGTTCCAGTGCCTTCCAATTGTAATCACCAAGGCCTTTTTTAAGAGGGTAGGCAGGAGTATTATGGGTTTTGTGTGGGCGAATAAGACCCCGAGAGTAAGGAGAGGGTTTCTGGAGCGCAGTACGGACAGAGGAGGGTTGGCGTTGCCGAATCTGGGTGGCTACTACTGGGCAGCAAATGTGGCGATGATCCGTAAATGGGTGATGGAGGGAGAAGGGGCGGCATGGAAGAGGTTGGAGATGGCGTCTTGCAAGGAAACGAGCCTGGGGGCGCTGGTGACGGCACCGCTGCCGCTCTCGCCGACAAGGTACACCACGAGTCCGGTGGTGGCGGCAACGCTAAAGATCTGGGGCCAATGGAGACGGCACAGGGGTGCAATGGGAGCCTTGGTGTGGTCCCCGATCAGGGGTAACCATCGGTTTGTCCCACGGAGGATGGACGGGGGTTTCAGAGCTGGCATCGAGCAGGGATTAGAAGAATGGGGGACCTGTTCATTGATGGGACGTTTGCGAGCCTAGGGGCACTGGAGCAGAAGTTTGGGCTACCCCCGGAAAATGCTTTCAGATACATGCAGGTGAGGGCGTTTGTGAGGCGACAGGTGAGGGAATTCCCGTTGCTCCCGGCACAGGAGATTCAAGACAGGGTGATCTTGGGTGTATGGGTCGGAGAGGGCAAGGTGGCGCCGATATACCAGGAGATGAAAGAGGGGGAGGCGTTGGTAGAGGAGCTGAAGGGTAAATGGGAGGAGGAGCTGGGGGAGGAGATTGAGGAGGGGCTATGGGCTGATGCCCTAAGTAGGGTTAATTCCTCTTCTTCGTGTGCCAGGCTTAGCCTGATACAATTAAAGGTGGTTCATAGAGCGCACATGACGGGGGCGAGGCTGAGTAGATTCTTTGGGGTAGAGAACAGATGTGGGAGGTGCTCAGGAAGTCCGGCAAACCATGTCCATATGTTTTGGTCATGCCTGGCACTGGAGGGGTTCTGGAGGGGAGTGGCGGGAACAGTATCTAAGGTGGTGAAAGTCCGGGTCAAGCCAAGCTGGGGGCTAGCACTATTTGGAGTAGTGGACGAGCCGGGAGTGCAGGAGGCGAAAGAGGCCGGCATTCTGGCCTTTGCGTCCCTAGTAGCCCGGCGAAGGATCTTGCTAATGTGGAAGGAGGCGAAGCCCCCCCAGCGTGGAGGCCTGGATAAATGATATGGCAGGGTTTATCAAGTTGGAGAGGATAAAGTTTGCCTTGAGTGTGTCGGCGCAGGGGTCCTACAGGTGGTGGCAACCGTTCCTAGACTATCTCGCGGAGCGTTAGATGAAGGTCGGTCAGCAGCAGCAGCAACCCTGGTTGGGGGGGGGGGGGGGGGGAGGGGGGAATGTCTTGCATGTGGGGGTGAGAGGAGGGAGGGAGGGGGAAGGGGAGGTTGTTTGGGGGGTATTTGGGCAAGAAAATACATGAAGGATCTGGAAAACTGACATGTACGGGAGGAATCCAGTGTACAAAGCTCTGTAACATATCGTTTTACCATGTTCATGTCTTGCTATGTACACTTTCTTTCTTTTTGTTACGGGGGGGGGGGGGGGGGGGTTTGTTTGTAAGGGTGAAAAATTGTGTTAAAATTCTGAATAAATATTTAAAAAAAAAAAAAGATATTACACTGGTGACTTGAATTAAGAAGAATGAAAACTGACAACATTTGCTGACCATATCAAGCCAGGAGAGCATTTGAAACTGAGGAGGTAGCCAGGAAACTCCAAATTCACTGGAAGAATTTTGTTTTCATTTTTCCAATTAAGGGGCAATTAACCGTGGCCAATCTACCTCCCTGCGCATCTTTGGGTTGTGTGGGTGAGACCCATGCAGTCACGGGGAGAATGTGCATGGACAGTGACCCAGGGCCGGGATTGAACCCGGGTCCTAGCCGCCGTGAGGCAGCAGTGCTAACCTGAAAGAAATAACTTGCATGTAGAGAATCTCTCATACCATTTCAGGATATCCTAACGTACTTCATCGACTATCAATTTAATGAAATGTGTCAGTGGCTAGTAAATTGAACAAGAGAAGTAAACCTCAGGAAAGTTGGCAAAATGAAACATTTTATCCATGATTTAGGTTGGTATAGCTTTCCTTCTTTTTCTTTTGACATACTGTGGGTTAAAAACCACCACATTTATAAAACATTGACAAAAGTCATATTTCAGCTTCACTTCATACAATTATTAAATTGTCCGCGGCTGAGGTAAGGATTAAGTCTCTTAAACCTGAAGCTCTTTCAGGTTTTTGTTGCAAATATGCATTTGAAGGAAACACGGGTTATTTAAGTTTACCTGCTCTCAATCATTTTTCTCAAGGACAAGTCCTGTCTTTCTCATATAATAATAATTATAACAATCACTTATTGTCACAAGTAGGCTTCAATGAAGTTACTGTGAAAAGCACCTGTTCGCCACATTCAGGCGCCTGTCCGAGGAGGCCGGTACGGGAATTGAACCGTGCTGCTGGCCTTGTTCTGCTTTACAAGCCAGCTGTTTATCCCACTGTGCTAAACCATTAAAGGAGTCTGTAGCTTTCTGAAAGTAATTATCGGGTCAGATGCTTCTGCAGATGAATTAACCTAGATATCTGGGCAAAGGGAAACAAGATCCCTGGCACCTCAGGTGGAGTCTGATAAACAAAAGCCGAAAATATACACAGCAACAAAAACAGAGCATGGAGAATGTGAATAACATGATAGTATGTGTTTGAAAATTGGTGAAGAAATAGTTAAAGGTGGAGTTGCTCAAGCTTTCAGGCTATTTATCTGGTCTATTTGCTCAACAAGTTCAATTAGCAAAGCAAACAATGCTTAGACATGTGGTCAAATAATATTATACATTGGAGGAAGTTATGGGTGATTGCATATTTTCAATGCAGGTTGAGCATCCCTTATCCAAAATTCCAAAATCCGAAAATTTCCGACATCGGCACTTGTTTTCAAATGCCAATGTGACATCACGAGTGGGATGTCACAAGGCTCCTGGGCAATGTTAATACAATGGCTGCTAATTCTATAATATTCTTAAAGCTGCCAATACTTACACTCATCAATGTCTCATTGCTGTTTGTGGGACCTTGCTGTTTGTGAATTGGCTGCTGGTTTTCCTACAGTATAATAGCGAATGCACTTTAAAGGCACTTAATTGATTGTAAAGTATTTTGTGGTGTGCTGAGGTCAAGAAAGGAATAATGAAAGAGCAAGTCTTACTTCCAATCTCTCCCTTGTTAAGTGCCTGGGACATATTTCTATAGCAAAGATGTTATGCTAATTGCCCCCTAAGAGTAGCTACATAGTAGGACCGTGTCCATAAAGAAACAATGAAGGCTTGCAACCAAGGTGTTGCAGTAATCATGGGTGACTTTAATCTTCACATCGATTGGACAAATCTAATTAACAAATTAGAGGGTGAGTTCACAAAGTGTATTTGGGACTATTTCTTAGAACAACACATTCTGGAATCTCCCAGGGACTAGGCATTTTTGTACCTGGTAATTTGTAATGAGACAGAATTAATTTAAGATGTCATAGTAAAGAATTATCTAGGCAAGAGTGATCACAACATGTTGGAATTCCACATTCAGTTTGAAGAAGAAAAATGTGGGTCCATGGCTAGTGTCTTCAACTCAAATAAAGGCAATTACAGGGGTATGAAGACAGAGTTAACTAAAGTGGACTTGGTAACAAAGTTATAAAGTAACATAATAGAGAAAGATTGGCAAAGATTTAAGGAGATATTTCATAACTCTCAACAAAAATATATTCCACTGGAAAAAAAGAGTGAAAAAAGAGAAAAGAAGAGTTCCCATCTGTGGCTAACTAAGTGATTTAAAGATAGTATTTAATTCAAAGGAACAATGCTGCAAAGGTGAATGGCAGGACAGAAATTGGGAATATTTTTAGAAACCAGCAATGGATGTTTAAAAATAAAGAGGGAGAAATTGGAGTATGAGTAAAATCAGCAAGAAATGTAAAAATAGACAGTAAAAGTTAAATTGAGCGTTGGTCCCTTAGAGGGTGACCCTATGGAATTAATAATGCGAAATGAGGAAATGGCATTTTGAATTCCTCTTCACGTTGAAGACACAAAAAGCTTAGCAAAAATTGTAGAAAATCAAGAGGCCAACAGAGGGAGGAACTTAAAACAATCACTATCACAGGGGAACCAGTAATGGAAGTACTAATGGGACTTAAGGTGAACATGTCCCTGGTTCTGGTGGACTGCATCTTAGGGTCTTACAAGAGTGATTGCAAAGATAGTGGATTCATTGGTTGTAGTTTTCCAAAATTCCCTAGCTTCTGAAATGGTGCCAGCAGATTGGAAAATCACAAACGGTGCACCTCTGTTGAAGAAAAGAGGGATACAGAAAGCAGGAAATTGTAAGTCCTGCAGCCTAATGCCAGGATCCATAATTAAAGAGGTAGCAGCCAGACATTTAGAAAATCATTATATGATCAGGCAGAGTCAAGATGCTTTGTGAAAGGTTTTGTGAGGGCCACGAAGAATCCAACATGAGTTTTAAGGATACAAAGTAATAACATTTATTTACAATAACATATATATATAACAGCAGCAGCAACTTCCCTTGCTGCACACTCCTTCCTGCTGGTTCCTAAACTGGCCAGCGTTATTTATACTTGGAGGTTACTAATGGTTTCTCCGCCCCCCTCATTGGGGAAGCTCATACTCCCACAGGATTGTGGGATTGTCATTAGTCCCCAGCCAATGGTAAGCAGGCAGGTTATAACATCCCTCCCCCCCAAAGTCCGAGGAATCCACCGAAGACCCTGGCGAAGGAGGGCGTCAGACTCGTTTTGCCGCAGGCCGGACACCATTTGCACGCGGCGCTGGATCAGGCGGCGTGTAACGAGATGCAGACCGGCGCTTCCGTGATGAACGGCGTAACGGTTGTACATCCACGGCCCGTGGACCCGAGGATTCCCCCTCTGATGCGTCCTGTGTCTCCATCTCGGAGTCAGAGTCTGTTGTCTCTGTCATGTCAGCATCTCTATCTCCATTCGGTTCTGTAACGACCTGCGCAGGCTTTGAATGAGGTACCAGTGGAAGATTGTGAGGACTACCTTCCCTTGTCTCTGGTCTCTGCGGCTGTAGAAATGAGCTCCGGGGGGCGGGGAATCTTTGGAGGGGATAGTCTTCTGGACCGAACGTGATCCACATGTTTGCGCTGGAGACGACCCTGGGCTTGCACCTGGTAAGATATAGGGCCCGTTTGGCGAAAGATTACGCCAGGAACCCACTGGGCACCACCAGCAAAATTCCGAACGAACACTGGGTCACCGGGCGCAAACTGCCGAATCGGCCGATGCCGAGAAAATCCCTGTCCCTGCCGTTCTTGTGTGTGGCGTACTCTTGCGCCAATGTCCGGGAAAACCATACTAAGGCGGGTGCGAAGTCTCCGGCCCATTAGGAGTTCTGCGGGAGCTACCCTAGCCACCGCATGGGGGGTGGTCCTGTACGTAAACAAAAAGCGAGCCAGTCTCGTGCCCATTGATCCAGAAGACTGCTTCTTTAGTCCTCTTTTGAATGTCTGTACTACGCGCTCTGCCAACCCATTTGAAGCCGGGTGGTAAGGGGCAGTGCGGATATGGCGTATGCCGTTCATCTTCATGAACCTCGCAAACTCCTCACTCGTGAATGGAGTGCCGTTATCTGTGACCAGCACCTCGGGGAGGCCATGCGTGCTGAAGGACAAACGCATCTTTTCAATTGTTGCGCAGGACGTTGTCCCCTGCATCTTATGCACCTCTAGCCATTTAGACTGGGCGTCGATTAATAGAAGGAACATGGATCTTGAAAAGAGCCTGCAAAATCTGCATGCAAGCGTGCCCAAGGCCGCCCTGGCCATTCCCAGTGATGTAGGGGCACGGCCGGCGGAAGCTTCTGATGCTCCTGGCAAATGGAGCAGTTTTGGGCCACCTTCTCAATGTCGGTGTCGAGGCCTGGCCACCAGACATAACTCCGGGCCAACATTTTCATCTTGGTCACACCTGGATGCCCATTGTGCAAGTCTCTTAGTATCAGCTCCTGGCCTTTTTCCGGGACAATCACACGCGTCCCCCACAAGAGGATGCCGTCTTCCATGCTGAATTCTGACAGCTTGGAGGAAAATGCCCGCAACTCGCCTGGGAGCTGTCTATGCTGCCCACCATACAGGACTATGTGCCGAACCTTTAACAGGACTGGTTCCGTCTGGGTCCACTCACGGATCTGTGATGCCGTGACAGGCAAGGTGTCCATAAAATTTAGGGTGCAACCACCTCACCGGTCGTGCGGGTCGACATGGGGCTGGTCGATAAAGGCAATTGGCTCAGGGCGTCGGCATTTGCTATCTGCATTCCTGGTTTGTGCTCCAGAGAATACTCGTATGCAGCAAGCAACAAAGCCGACCGCTGGATCCGTGCAGAAGCAATGGGCGGTATTTGCTTATCCTCTCTGAAAAGTCCCAGCAGAGGCTTATGATCAGTCACGATAGTGAAATGGCGGCCATACACGTACTGGTGGAAGCGTTTCACCGCAAAAACCACTGCCAGGCCCTCCTTCTCGATCTGCGCGCACTTTTTCTCCGCTGCAGTCAATGTGCGGGAGGCGAAAGCTATCGGTCGCTCGGCCCCGTTCTCCATCTTGTGGGACAGGACGACCCCAATACCATACGGGGATGCATCACATGTGACGAGCAAAGGCTTTCCAGGATCCTAGGTTTGGTGGATTGGTCATGATAAATTGCCCTTAGTGTCCAAAATTGCCCTTAGTGTTGGGTGGGGTTGCTGGGTTATGGGGATAGGGTAGAGGTGTTGACCTTGGGTAGGGTGCTCTTTCCAAGAGCCGGTGCGGACTCGATGGGCCGAATGGCCTTCTTCTGCACTGTAAATTCTATGATAATCTATGATTGTGGGTTAGTAACCCAGACGACGACAATTGTTGCTTTATCCGCCGGAAAGCGGTTTCTTGCGGCTGACCCCAAACCCAGGTGTGATTTTTCTTTAGCAGAAGGTGCAACGGGGCCAGCGTAGTTGCCAGATTGGGGAGGAACTGTAGCCACCTAAAATGGCTGATTCCCGATTAATTTGGCCAAAACCCGATATAAAATGGCTAACCCAAAAGGCTGATGGGAAAAGCAGCCAACAGGGCACAAATGGACAGCTGCAGACAGAATAGCATATTCGGCTCTGGGGAAGTCGGCCCAGATCGATACCTGCAACCATTAGCAGCACATCAACACAGACATCTGCAGTTTAATCGGCTATCCCCGGGAACAATTGCAACATATTAGCAATTGAATGCCGGGCCAGACCTCTCGGCGCCAGCAGTGGCCAAGACAAAGACAGGTGAACGACCACCCCCCGATCAAGGAATCGCCCCATTATTGGAGCATATCGAACCCAGTGATTGGGAACAAGTCCAATCACTTGGGACTCAGGGTCAAGACCCCGAGAGGCGGGAAGCCCCTGGGCCCTATAAAAATGGGGGCCAAGTTCAGATCGACCCTTCTCTCACTTCTTCTCCTGCTCGCAACCTTCGCAAGAACCATCGACCAGCAACCGTAAGTTTGACTCCAGCGATCGCTACCCGATAGAGACTCCTAGCCATCGACCTGTATCAGCCTTTTGAATCCCGCAGGGCAGACCCAATTCAATAAGCCATTTGTTTCCCTGACCTGGTGGGCCATTCCCAAAAGTTAAGTAGTGGTAGGTAGTGATATAGAAAGTAGGATATTGTGTATTTATTGCTGTACATAATAAATGACCGTTGATTTAATCTTACTAAGCGGTGTGCTGTCTTATTTTTTTTTTAAATATATTTTATTCAAGATTTTTTGGCCAAACATAACAGTACGTAGTGTTTCTTTTAAACAACAATAAAGCAATATAAATAACAGTGGCCAGTTTTAAACAAATAAATAAATAATATATGAACAGAAACAAAAACCAAACTAAATGGCAACTGCCTTGTCAAAAATAAATACTCTCCAAAGATACAATCCAACAGTCCAATATACATTACCTAAAACAAGTGCCTATACATATACAATAACATCCCTGAGAGTCCTTCCGATTCCTCCCTCCCCCTCCCCCCCTCCCCCCTGGGTTGCTGCTGCTGCCTTCTTCTTTTCCATTCCCTCTATCTTTCTGTGAGGTAGTCGACGAACGGTTGCCACCGCCTGGTGAACCCTTGAGCCGAACCCCTTAGTACGAACTTAATCCGTTCTAACTTTATAAACCCTGCCATTTTGTTTATCCAGGTCTCCACACCCGGGGGTTTGGCTTCCTTCCACATTAACAATATCCTGCGCCGGGCTACTAGGGACGCAAAGGCCAAAACATCGGCCTCTCTCGCCTCCTGCACTCCCGGCTCTTCTGCAACCCCAAATATAGCCAACCCCCAGCTTGGTTCGACCTGGACCCCCATCACCTTCGAAAGCACCTTTGCCACCCCCACCCAAAACCCCTGTAGTGCCGGGCATGACCAGAACATGTGGGTGTGATTCGCTGGGCTTCTCGAGCATCTCGCACACCTATCCTCTACTCCCAAAAATTTACTGAGCCGTGCTCCAGTCATATGCGCCCTGTGTAACACCTTAAATTGTATCAGGCTTAGCCTGGCACACGAGGACGATGAGTTTACCCTACGTAGGGCACAGCCCCTCCTCAATCTCCTCCCCCAGCTCTTCTTCCCATTTCCCTTTCAGCTCATCTACCATGATCTCCCCCTCGTCCCTCATTTCCCTATATATCCGACACCTTACCATCCCCCACCCATGTCTCTGAGATCACTCTATCCTGCACCTCCTGCGTCGGGAGCTGCGGGAATTCCCTCACCTGTTGCCTCGCAAAAGCCCTCAGTTGCATATACCGAAATGCATTCCCTTGGGGCAACCCATATTTTTCCGTCAGCGCTCCCAGACTCGCAAACGTCCCATCTACGAACAGATCTCTCAATTGTGCTACCCCTGCTCTTTGCCATGCTCCAAATCCCCCATCCATTCTCCCCGGCACAAACCTATGGTTATTTCTTATCGGGGACCGCACTGAGGCTCCCGTCTTTCCCCTATGCCGTCTCCACTGCCCCCAAATTTTCAATGTAGCCACCACCACCGGGCTTGTGGTGTATTTCTTCGGTGAGATCGGCAACGGTGCCGTCACCATAGCTTGTAGGCTAGTCCCCCTGTAGGACGCCCTCTCCAATCTCTTCCACGCCGCTCCCTCCTCTTCTCCCATCCACTTACACACCATTGAAATATTGGCGGCCCAGTAGTACTCACTTAGGCTCGGTAGTGCCAGCCCCCCCCTGTCCCTACTATGCTGCAAAAATCCCCATCTCACTCTCGGGGTCTTCCCGGCCCACACAAAACTCAATACTCTTCTCGATTCTTTTGAAAAAAGCCTTCGTGACCACCACCGGGAGGCACTGAAACACAAAAAGGAATCTCGGGAGGACCACCATTTTAACCACCTGCAACCTACCTGCCAGTGACAGGGACACCATGTCCCATCTCTTAAAGTCCTCCTCCATCTGTTCCACCAACCGCGTTAAATTAAGCCTATGTAATGTACCCCAATTCTTGGCTATCTGGATCCCCAAGTACCGAAAGTCCCTTGCTACCTTCCTCAACGGTAAATCCTCTATTTCTCTGCTCTGCTCCCCTGGATGCACCACAAACAACTCACTCCCCATGTTCAATTTATACCCTGAAAAATCCCCAAACTCCCCAAGTATCCGCATTATCTCTGGCATCCCCTCCGCCGGGTCCGCCACATATAGCAACAAATCATCCGCATACAGAGATACCCTCCTCTTCTCCTCCCCTGAGTACTCCCCTCCACTTCCTGGAACCCCTCAATGCTATGGCCAGGGGCTCAATCGCCAGTGCAAACAATAACGGGGACAGAGGACATCCCTGCCTCGTCCCTCTATGGAGCCGAAAATAATCATACCCCTGTCCATTCGTGACCACGCTCGCCATCGGGGCCCTATACAGCAACTGTACCCATCTGATATACCCATCTCCAAAGCCAAATCTCCTCAGCACCTCCCACAGATAATCCCACTCCACTCTATCAAATGCTTCCTCGGCATCCATCGCCACCACTATCTCCGCTTCCCCCTCTGGTGGGGGCATCATCATTACCCCTGGCAGCCTCCGTATATTCGTATTCAGCTGTCTCCCCTTCACAAACCCAGTTTGGTCCTCATGAACCACCCCCGGGACACAATCCTCTATCCTCGTTGCCATTACCTTGGCCAGAATCTTAGTGGCCACATTCAGGAGGGAAATAGGCCTATAGGACCCGCATTGCAGCGGGTCTTTTTCCTTCTTTAGGAGGAGCGATATCGTTGCCTCTGACATAGTCGGGGGCAGCTGCCCCCTTTCCCTCGCCTCATTAAAGGTTCTCATCAGTAGCGGGGCCAGCAAGTCCATATATTTCCTATAGAATTCAACTGGGAATCCGTCTGGTCCCGGGGCCTTCCCCGCCTGCATGCTCCCAATCCCTTTCACTACTTCCTCCGTCTCAATCTGTGCTCCCAGTCCCGCCCTCTCCTGCTCCTCCACCTTAGGAAATTCCAGCTGATCCAGAAAGTACATCATTCTCTTCTTCCCATCCGGGGGCTGGAGTTCATATAATCTTTTATAAAATGCCTTGAACACTCCATTCACTCTCTCCGCTCCCCGCTCCATCTCTCCCTCCTCATCTCTCACCCCCCTCTATCTCCCTCGCTGCTCCCCTTTTCCTCAGTTGGTGGGCCAGCAACCGGCTCGCCTTCTCCCCATATTCGTACTGTACACCCTGTGCCTTCCTCCATTATGCCTCTGCATTACCCGTAGTCAACAAGTCAAATTCTACATGTAGCCTTTGCCTTTCCCTGTACAGTCCCTCCTCCGGTGCCTCCGCATATTGTCTGTCCACCCTCAGAAGTTCTTTCAACAACCGCTCCCTTTCCCTACCCTCCTGCTTTCCTTTATGTGCCCTAATAGATATCAGCTCCCTTCTAACCACTGCCTTCAGCGCCTCCCAGACCACTCCCACCTGAACCTCCCCATTATCATTGAGTTCCAAGTACCTTTCAATTCACCCCATCACCCTTAAACACACACCCTCATCTGCCAATAATCCCATGTCCATTCTCCAGGGTGGACGCTGTTCTTTTTCGTCCCCTATCACCAGGTCCACCCAATGTGGAGCGTGATCCGAAATAGCTATAGCCGTGTACTCCGTCCCCGTCACCTTCGGGATCAGTGCCCTTCCCAAAACAAAAAACTCTATCCGTGAATAAACTTTGTGGACGTAGGAGAAAAACGAGAACTCCTTACTCCTAGGTCTACTAAATCTCCAGGGGTCTACTCCTCCCATCTGCTCCATAAAGTCCTTAAGCACCCTAGCTGCAGCCGGCCTCCTTCCGGTCCTGGACCTCGATCTGTCCAGCCCTGGGTCCAGCACCATATTAAAATCTCCACCCATTACCAACTTCCCCACTTCTAGGTCCGGGATACGTCCTAACATACGCCTCATAAAGTTGGCATCATCCCAGTTCGGGGCATATACGTTCACTAAGACCACCGCCTCCCCTTGCAATTTGCCACTCACCATCACGTATCTGCCCCCACTATCCGCCACTATGGTCTTTGCCTCAAACATTACCCGCTTCCCCACTAGTATAGCCACCCCCCTGTTTTTTGCGTCTAGCCCCGAATGAAACACCTGCCCCACCCATCCTTTGCGTAGTCTGACCTGGTCTATCAGTTTCAGATGCGTCTCCTGCAGCATAACCACATCTGCCTTAAGTTTCTTTAGGTGTGCGAGTACCCGTGCCCTCTTTATCGGCCCGTTCAGCCCTCTCAACTTCCATGTGAACAGCCGGGTTGGAGGGCTCTTTACCCCCCACCTTGTCGACTAGCCATCTCCTTTTTCAATGCAGCTCCTCACCCGGTTCCCACGTAGCCGTATCTCCCCCAAACGGTGCCCTCCCACCCCAACCACCCCACCCCATACCAGCTCCCCCTTCTCCCCAGCAGCAGCAACCCAGTTAACCCCCCCCACCCCCCCACCCCCCGCTAGATCCCTCACTAGCGTAATTGCACCCCCCATGTTGCTCCCAGAAGTCAGCAAACTCTGGCCGACCTCGGCTTCCCCCCGTGACCTCGGCTCCCACTGTGCGAGGCCCCCTCCTTCCTGCTTCCCTGTTCCCGCCATGATTACCATAGCGCGGGAACAAAGCCCGCGCTTCCCATTTGGCCCCGCCCCCAATGGCCGGCGCCCCCAGCTCCTCATCCTCCCTCCCCCCCTCCCCCATGACATGGGGAAGAGAGAAAAGTTACAGGGTCGCAGGATTAACAACTTGGGAAATCATCTCTTCCCCCTTTTCCCCCTCTTCACCCCACATATTCGCCCCACCACTTTGTCCCCAACGTCCTTTTCCTAGCCCGCTTATTCCAGTGTCTCCTCGACAATAAATGTCCACGCCTCTTCTGCCGTTTCAAAGTAGTGGTGTTTCCCTTGATGTTTCCCGGTTGCAGAATTCCAAATTTAACCTTCCTTTTGTGCAGCACCGCCTTGGCCCGATTAAAGCTTGCCCTCCTTCTCGCCACCTCCACACTCCAATCTTGATATACGCGGATCACCGCGTTCTCTCACCTACTGCTCCGAGTTTTCTTTGCCCATCTGAGGACCATCTCTCTGTCCTTATATCGGAGAAATCTCGCCACTATGGCTCGAGGAATTTCTCCGGCCCTCGGTCTTCGCGCCATAACTCAATATGCTCCCTTCACCTCCAACGGGCCCGTCGGGGCCTCCGATCCCATTAACGAGTGCAGCATCATGCTCACATATGCCCCGACGTCCGCCCCTTCTGCACCTTCGGGAAGACCAAGAATCCTTAAATTCTTCCTCCTCGCATTATTCTCCAGCACCTCCAGCCTTTCCACACACCTTTTGTGTTGTGCCTCGTGCATCTCTGTCTTCACCACCAGGCCCTGTATGTCGTCCTCATTCTCAGCAGCCTTTGCCTTCACGACCCGAAGCTCCTGCTCCTGGGTCTTTTGCTCCTCCTTTAGCCCTTCAATCGCCTGTAATATCGGGGCCAACAGCTCCTTCTTCATCTCCTTTTTAAGTTCTTCCACGCAACGCCGCAGGAACTCTTTTTGGTCAGGGCCCCATATTAAACTGCCTCCTTCCGATGCCATCTTGCTTTGTGCCTGCCTTCCTGGCCGCTGCTCTAGAGGATCCACCGCAATCCGGCCACTTTCCTCTCCTTTTTCCATCCGTGTCCAAGGGGGATTCCCTTCTGGTTTACCGCACAGTGTTTTTAGCCGTTAAAATTGCCGTTGGGGCTCCTATCAAGAGCCCAAAAGTCCTTTCCACCGGGAGCTGCCAAAATGTGCGACTTAGCTGGTCATCGCCGCACCCGGAAGTCCTGTGCTGTCTTATTAATCATAACTACAGCTTGAACCACGTGGCAGTATCAGAAAGATACCTGGTGACTCATGAGCAAAGGTGACATAATTAGAGCTAATAAACTAAGGCTAATAAGAGCAACAGAACTTCCCGTAATAGTTTACGAGACCGAGAAAAGAACGAAGATGCGAAGTGTCAGTCGGGGCGGGGGCCTGTTGAATCGCACGCACCTTCTCTGCGACGGGGTGCAAACCTTTGCGGTCCACCCGATAACCTAGGTAGACTACTTCCTTTGCCTGAAATACGCACTTTGTGCGAGGTAAACGGACTCCAGCCTTCAAAAATCGTCTAAGGACAGCCTCCAGATTTTCCAAATGTTCCTGCTCCGACGTCCCTGTAATGAAAACGTCATCTAACTAGACAGCAACACGTGGTAAACCTCTCAAAATGCCCTCCATAACACGTTGAAAAATAGCGCAGGCAGAGGATACTCCAAAGGGCAAACGTGTATATTCATACAGGCCCCGGTGTGTATTAATCGTTCCATATGGTCGGGAGGCAGGGTCCAACCTCAATTGTAGGTTGGCATGACTCATATCTAATTTTGTGAAGGAGAGTCCGCCTGCAAGCTTCGCGTAGAGATCCTCTATGCGAGGCATTGGATATCGGTCGAGTCGGGAAGCCGTATTCATGTAAGTTTATAGTCGCCACACAAGCGAACTGTGGCATCTGGCTTCATTACAGGTACAATTGGTGCTGCCCAGTCAGCAAAACGGATGGGCCTGATAATACCCAAACTCTCCAAACAAGTGGGCTCCCCTTCTACCTTCTCGAGCAAGGCGTAAGGCACCGGGCGCGCCCGGAAATAGCACGGCGTGGCTCCTGGTTCGACTTGGATACGGGCTACGGCCCTTTTTATTTTCCCCAAACCAGGCTGGAATACATCTGGGTATCGTCCTAGCACCTCAGTCAACCCTTCAGAAACTGTTTGGAGGATGTGCTGCCATTGCAACCGCAAATGGCGCAACCAGCCCCAACCCAACAGGCTGGGCCCATGACCGCGCACCACGATAAGTGGGAAACGCCCCTCCTGGCGTCCATAAACAACTAGGGCCATTGTAGTTCCTGCAATGTCCGGTGGTTCCCCCGTGTATGTGGCCAACCTGGCCTGTGAGTCGGTTAATGTAAGGGTCTGTATACCCTGCTTGATGCGGCCGAATGTCCTCTGGGCAATCACGGAGACCGCTGTGCCAGTGTCCAACTCCATCTCAAGCGGGTGATCATTGACCCGTACTGTCACCTTAATGGGGGGCCACACGGGGAGCTGCCACACAATGCAGCTGCAGGCAGTCATCCTCCGTCTCCACGTCCTCAGGAGTAGTCGCCGCAGGTTCATCCACATGGAAGGTACGGCCTCTGGGCTGGTCCCAGTTATGGCCCCTGGGCTGGTCCCAGTTATGGCCCCTGGGCTGGTCCCAGTTTTGGTCGGAACGACGGCGCCTCTGGCGCCCCCAGGACCGGCATCCGCGACGGGGACGGGGTCGGCGCCTACAAGTTTGACACGGACATGGCTCCTCATCCATTGGTTCTGGAGAAGGCTCCCTTCGGGGAGGAACGTCCGACGGCCACTGACGTCGGTCCGGACGTCGCCTCGCCCAAGGTACCGCAGGAGTGCGGGGGTCGTTTTCGGATGGAAGGGATTACGCCCCAAGGCATGCACTTCCATTCCCTGTAGCTCCTGCACTCCTTGTTCTGCGCTCTCTCGGGACAATACTATTTGAATTGCCTGTTGAAAAGTCAATGTTGGCTCAGCTAACAACTTTCTCTGGGTGGCCGCATTGTTAATACCGCAAACCAAACGGTCGCGTAACATTTCTGACAAGGTCTCACCATAGTCACAGTATTCCGCAATCCTGCGTAGCCTGGATAGAAAATCGGCAAGAGGGGCCTCTCAGCGGTATTAAACCGGTAACGCTGGACTATCGTGGACGGGGTTGGGTTGAAATGTTGCCCCACTATATTCATAAGTTCATCAAACGTTTTGGTGTCCGGTGCAGCTGGGTACGTAAGGCTCCTAATCACCCCAAACGTATGCGGGCCGCAGGCGGTGAGCAATATGACCACCTGGCGCTCGTTTTCGGTGATATTGTTTGCCCGGAAATAGTAACGCATCCGTTGTGTGTACTGGTTCCAGCTTTCCAGCGCAGCGTCAAAAACATCCAAACGTCCGTACGGAGGCATGGTATAATAGAAAACAACTTCCAACCTGTATCCAACAAATATCCAGGGAGGTGGCTTCAGCAGTGTAGACAGCTATTCACTTTAACCCTCGTCGCCAGTTTTGTGAGGGCCATAAAGAATCCAGCACGTGTTTTAAGGATACAAAGTAATAACATTTATTTACAATAACATATATATAAAGCAGCAGCAACTTCCCTTGCTGCACACACCTTCCTGCTGGTTCCTAAACTGGCCACTTTATTTATACTTGGAGTTTACTAATGGTTTCTCCGCCCCCCTCATTGGGGAAGCTCATACTCCCACAGGATTGTGGGATTGTCATTAGTACCCCAGCCAATGGTAAGCAGGCAGGTTATAACAAAAGGGAAATCACGTTTGACAGATTATCTGGAGCTCTTTGAGGATGTAACAAACAGGGCAGATAAAGGAGAACCAGTAGATGTAGTGCATTTGGATTTCCAATAGGCATTCAATAAGGTGCCACATAAAAAGTAATTGCACAAGATAAGAGCTTTTGATATTGGGGGCTGGTTTAGCACACTTGGCTAAATCGCTGGCTTTTAAAGCAGACCAAGGCAGGCCAGCAGCACGGTTCAATTCCTGTACCAGCCTCCCTGAACAGGCACCAGAATGTGGCGACTAGGGGCTTTTCACAGTAACTTCATTGAAGCCTACTTGTGACAATAAGCGAATTTCATTCATATATTAATATCGATAGAGGACTGGCTAACTAACAGGAAATGGAGGGTCACATCAGGGTAAATTGGTCATTTTCAGAATGGTTAACTAATTGAGTGCCACAGGGACAAGTGCTGGGGCCTCCACAACTTATGATCCATATTAATGACTTGGATGAAGGGACCAACTGTTTTGGTGCCAAATTGCCAATGCTGCAAAGATATATAGGAAAGCAAGTCGTGAGGAGGACAAAAAAGGCATATGGACAGGTTAAATGAGTGGGCAACAATTTGCCAGATAGAGTATATGGGAAAAGGTGATTTTGTCAGGAAGATTAGAGAAGCAGAATATTATTTAAATTGAGAGAGACTGCAGAATGCCATGGTTCAGAGGGAGCTGGGTGTTCTTGTACATGAATCACAAAAGGTCAGCATGCATTTGGGGGTGTGGGGATAGCCTATGGGGGGTGCGGGGGCAGTCTGGGTGGGAAGGACAATCGGAAGCTGGGGATACATTTGGGGAGTGTGGGGAGGCCAGTTGGCGGGTGGGGAAGTTTTCGGAGGTAAGAAGGACAATTGGGGGGTGGAAGTGTACTTAGAAGGTTGGGGGCGCAGTCGGGGGGGGGGGGGGGGTATAATCGGGGCTGGGGAGGGCAGTCGGGGTGTGGTGGTAGCATTCGGGACCAGAAGTATGTAGTCCATCAGATCTAGGGGATATGTCAACCTAAGGCCCATTAGTATTTCCATTGCCATATACAGGGCATTGATAAGACTACACCTAGTTTATTGTTCAAGTTTTGGTCAACTTACTTAAGGAGGGACATACTTGCATTGGAAACAGTTCAGAGAAAGTTCGCTGGGCTGATTCCTATGATGAGCGTTTTGCATTATGAGATTGAGTCAGTTGAGCCTATACTTAATGGAGTTTAGAAGAATGAGATGATCTTATTGAAGGGATTGACAGGGCAAATGCTGGGAGGATGTTTCCTTTCATAAGGAAATCCAGAGCTAGGGGCCACAGTTTCAAAATGATACAAAGATAGATAAGGAAGGAAGTTGTGAGGAGATACAGAGTCTGGAAAGGCATATGGACAGGTTACATGTGTGGGCAACAATTTGCCATATGGAGGATATGGGAAAGGTTGATTTTGTCAGGAAGAATGAGGAGAAATTTCTCATCAGAGAGAGCCAATAGTGTTTGAAATTTTCTTCCCCAGACAGCAGTAGAGACGGGGTACGGTTCTCCAACCTCGTTGCGCTCTCGAGGCCGGTGAATAGTGGGAGAGGCCGGAAATGAGATCTGCGCCGGGCTCCAAACAGTTTGCAATGCAACTGGCCCGCTCCCATAGATGAAATTGCGATCTCGCCGTAGCGTGGCGAAAAACCAATTATCACCACTTAAGCCCCACTTCCATACACCCAACGGCCTCCCGTCATTCAGCCGCCTCCCAGGAAGTGCTCACGCTGGCTCCGATTTGTACTCCTTTTGAAAAACGTGAACCTAGTGGAAGGGCTTCTGTGGGGAGCTGAGGAGGTGAGTAGCTTTAGTTGCTGAGATTGCCATCCCAGTGCTTGAAGGGGAGTTGGGGGGGGGGGGGAGAAGCTCACTGGGAGGGGCAACCGCTCACGGCACACCATGCCAAAACCTGGATCATGTGTACCCGTTCGGGGGGGGGCAACCCTTCTCCCTGCCTGTCTGCCCCACCAATCACCCATACGACGTACTGACTGCTGAGGCCACTGGCTGCGCGGCTGAAGGCTATCGCCAATAGGGAATTCGCAATGATGGTTAAGGGAGCACTTCACACCTCTGAAGTACATTCCCGTGGGTGGACAGCCATCGTGGGAGTCATTGCCTAGCATCCCAAACACACCTTGATAACTGGACACTGGCAACACTGCGAACACATCATCCAAACACCCAGGGGATGGGAGGAATGACCATGGCCGGATGGTGTGTGGGCACCATGTAGGGGGGGGTCTGATAGATGGACAAAGGGTCCGGAGGTTGGTCCGCATCGCGAAAGAAAGTGATAGAGCCATCATAATGGTTGTTCGGTGTCCACAGTGGTGTGAGAGGGGATGTGATTGGGGGTCTGGGGGGAGGGAAGGGCTGGGAGTCACATGGAGAGTTGGGGGATGGATGCTTCCATAAGGGCGGAAGTGTTCGGGGGGGGGGGGGTGACATTGGTGTCTACTCACTCATGCTGCCCAGTGTAGGTCATTGACCTTCTTTCTGCACTGCTGGCCAGTCCATCTGGTCATACTACTCGAGCTTACGGCCACCTCTCCCAAGCAGCCTTGTGGCTCACCCTCCGGGACCCGCAGGGGAACAGGACATCCCTCGTGGCCTCCACTGCGTCCAGGAGCCTCCCCAGGTCATGGTCCCCGAACCTTAGGGCTGGTCTCCTGGGCGCCATTGTTGTGAGCTGGCTGGGGTTGGGTGAGCAAGTGCAGCTTAAGCGCTGCTTGATCTTGTTAGTGGGGGGCTTGCGAACGTGGTCCCGGCAAAATCAGCTGGCGAGCCTTCATTTGCGGCGAGAAGCCTGTGAGGCCTCATTAAGTGGACCAATTAACGTTGAATTGCGTTGCTCGCTGGGCCGAGCACCGGGAAGCTCGCGTCAATTCCCGCTCGCTACCACACTTAGAAATGTTTCCGGAGAATCGCGCCCAGGGTCACTGAATATATTCAAGGCTAAGTTAGACAGATTTCTGATCAGCAAGGGAATCCAGGGTTATGGGAGCAGACAGGAAGGCTGAATAAATCAAATCAGACATGAGCTGATTGAATGGTGGAACAGGCTGAAGGGGTGAAATGGCTTACTCCAGCTCTTTTTTCTTTTATTTGTTTGTCAGATTTTTGGGTGGCATAATGGAGGAACAATTCTAGGAATCTTTTAAATTCCATTATGGCGTGGAAACTGAATTCTTCTGAATGGCTGAATTAAGAAGAGTCAAAAGTTCTTCCTCATCCCCACCTGTCTTGTAAGAAAAGTGCATGATTAAACACTTAGAACATAAGAACTAGGAGCAGGAGTAGGCCATCTGGCCCCTCGAGCCTGCTCCACCATTCAATGAGACCATGGCTGATCTTTTGCGGACTCAGCTCCACTTTCCGGCCCGAACACCATAACCCTTAATCCCTTTATTCTTCAAAAAACTATCTATCTTTATCTTAAGAACATTTAATGAAGGAGCCTCTACTGCTTCACTGGGTAAGGAATTCCATAGATTCACAACCCTTTGGGTGAAGAAGTTCCTCCTAAACTCAGTCCTAAATCTACTTCCCCTTATTTTGAGGCTATGCCCCCTAGTTCTGCTTTCACCCGCCAGTGGAAACAACCTGCCCGCATCTATCCTATATAGTCCCTTCATAATCTTATATGTTTCTATAAGATCCCCCCTCAACCTTCTAAATTCCAACGAGTAATGTTCCACTAAATTCCAATGGGTAATGAACCAGGCCAGGTGTTGGATTTGGAGGTAGGAGAGCACTTTGGGGACAATGACCACAATTCGGTGACGTTTACGTTAGTGATGGAAAGGGATAAGTATACACCGCAGGGCAAGAGTTATAGCTGGGAGAAGGGCAATTATGATGCCATTAGACGTGACTTGGGGGGGATAGGTTGGAGAAGTAGGCTGCAAGTGTTGGGCACACTGGATAAGTGGAGCTTGTTCAAGGACCAGCTACTGCGTGTTCTTGATAAGTACGTACCGGTCAGGCAGGGAGGAAGGTGTAGAGCGAGGGAACCGTGGTTTACCAGAGAAGTGGAATCTCTTGTTAAGAGGAAGAAGGAGGCCTATGTGAAGATGAGGTGTGAAGTTTCAGTTGGGGCGATGGATAGTTACAAGGTAGCGAGGAAGGATCTAAAGAGAGAGCTAAGACGAGCAAGGAGGGGACATGGGAAGTATTTGGCAGGTAGGATCAAGGAAAACCCAAAAGCTTTCTATAGGTATGTCAGGAACAAGCGAATGACTAGGGTAAGAGTAGGACCAGTCAAGGACAGGGATGGGAAGATGTGTGTGGAGTCTGAAGAGATAGGGGAGATACTAAATGAATATTTTTCGTCAGTATTCACTCAGGAAAAAGATAATGTTGTGGAGGAGAATGCTGAGACCCAGGCTATTAGAATAGATGGCATTGAGGTACGTAGGGAAGAGGTGTTGGCAATTCTGGACAGGCTGAAAATAGATAAGTCCCCGGGGCCTGATGGGATTTATCCTAGGATTTTCTGGGAGGCCAGGGAAGAGATTGCTGGGCCTTTGGCTTTGATTTTTATGTCATCATTGGCTACAGGAATAGTGCCAGAGGACTGGAGGATAGTAAATGTGGTCCCTTTGTTCAAAAAGGGGAGCAGAGACAACCCCGGCAACTATAGACCGGTGAGCCTCACGTCTGTAGTGGGTAAAGTCTTGGAGGGGATTATAAGAGACAAGATTTATAATCATCTAGATAGGAATAATATGGTCAGGGATAGTCAGCATGGCTTTGTGAAGGGTAGGTCATGCCTCACAAACCTTATTGAGTTCTTTGAGAAGGTGACTGAGCAGGTAGACGAGGGTAGAGCAGTTGATGTGGTATATATGGATTTCAGTAAAGCGTTTGATAAGGTTCCCCACGGTAGGCTATTGCAGAAAATACGGAGGCTGGGGATTGAGGGTGATTTAGAGATGTGGATCAGAAATTGGCTAGCTGAAAGAAGACAGAGGGTGGTGGTTGATGGGAAATGTTCAGAATGGAGTTCAGTTACAAGTGGCGTACCACAAGGATCTGTTCTGAGCCGTTGCTGTTTGTCATTTTTATCAATGACCTAGAGGAAGGCGCAGAAGGGTGGGTGAGTAAATTTGCAGACGACACTAAAGTCGGTGGTGTTGTCGACAGTGTGGAAGGATGTAGCAGGTTACAGAGGGACATAGATAAGCTGCAGAGCTGGGCTGAGAGGTGGCAAATGGAGTTTAATGTAGAGAAGTGTGAGGTGATTCACTTTGGAAGGAATAACAGGAATGCGGAATATTTGGCTAATGGTAAAATTCTTGGAAGTGTGGATGAGCAGAGGGATCTAGGTGTCCATGTACATAGATCCCTGAAAGTTGCCACCCAGGTTGATAGGGTTGTGAAGAAGGCCTATGGAGTGTTGGCCTTTATTGGTAGAGGGATTGAGTTCCGGAGTCATGAGGTCATGTTGCAGCTGTACAAAACTCTGGTACGGCCGCATTTGGAGTATTGCGTACAGTTCTGGTCACCACATTATAGGAAGGACGTGGAGGCTTTGGAGCGGGTGCAGAGGAGATTTGCCAGGATGTTGCCTGGTATGGAGGGAAAATCTTATGAGGAAAGGCTGATGGACTTGAGGTTGTTTTTGTTAGAGAGAAGAAGGTTAAGAGGAGACTTAATAGAGGCATACAAAATGATCAGGGGGTTAGATAGGGTGGACAGTGAGAGCCTTCTCCCGTGGATGGAAATGACTAGCACGAGGGGACATAGCTTTAAACTGAGGGGTAATAGATATAGGACAGAGGTCAGAGGTAGGTTCTTTACGCAAAGAGTTGTGAGGCCGTGGAATGCCCTACCTGCAACAGTAGTGAACTCGCCAACATTGAGGGCATTAAAAAGTTTATTGGATAAGCATATGGATGATAATGGCATAGTGTAGGTTAGATGGCTTTTGTTTCGGTGCAACATCGTGGGCCGAAGGGCCTGTACTGCGCTGTATCGTTCTATGTCCTATGAGTACAGTCCCAGTCTACTCAACCTCTCCTCGTAATCCAACCCCTTCAGCTCCAGGATTAACCTAGTGAATCTCCTCTGCACACCCTCCAGTGCCAGTATGTCCTTTCTCAAGTAAGGAGACCAAAACTGAACACAATACTCCAGGTGTGGCCTCACTAACACCTTATACAATTGCAGCATAACCTCCCTAGTCTTAAACTCCATCCCTCTAGCAATGAAGGACAACATTCCATTTGCCTTCTTAATCACCTGTTGCACCTGTAAACCAACTTTTTGCGACTCATGCACTAGCACACCCAGGTCTCTCTGCACAGCAGCATGTTTTAATATTTTATCATTTAAATAATAATCCCTTTTGCTGTTATTCCTACCAAAATGGATGACCTCACATTTGTCAACATTGTATTCCATCTGCCAGACCCTAGCTCATTCACTTAGCCTATCCAAATCCCTCTGCAGACTTCCAGTATCCTCTGCACTTTTTGCTTTACCACTTATCTTAGTGTAGTCTGCAAACTTGGACACATTTCCCTTGGTCCCCAACTCCAAATCATCTATGTAAATTGTGAACAGTTGTGGACCCAACACTGATTCCTGAGGGACACCACTAGCTACCGATTGCCAACCAAACACCCATTAATCCCCACTCTTTGCTTTCTATTAATTAACCAATCCTCTATCCATGCTACTACTTTCCCCTTAATGCTATGCATCTTTATCTTATGCAGCAACCTTTTGTGTGGCACCTTGTCAAAGGCTTTCTGGAAATCCAGATATACCACATCCATTGGCTCCCCGTTATCTACCGCACTGTTAATGTCCTCAAAAAATTCCACTAAATTAGTTAGGCACGACCTGCCCTTTATGAACCCATGCTGCGTCTGCCCAATGGGACAATTTCCATCCAGATGCCTCGCTATTTCTTCCTCCGTACCAGCCTCCCTGAACACGTGCCGGAATGTGGCGACTAGGGGCTTTTCACAGTAACTTCATTGAAGCCTACTCGTGACAATAAGCGATTTTCATTTCATGATAGATTCCAGCATCTTCCCTACTACTGAGGTTAAGCTCACTGGCCTAGAATTACCCGCTTTCTACCTACCTCCTTTTTTAAACAGTGGTGTCACGTTTGCTAATTTCCAATCTGCCGGGACCACCCCAGAGTCTAGTGAATTTTGTTAAATGATCACTTGTGCATTTGCAATTTCCCTAGCCATCTCTTTTAGCACTCTGGGATGCATTCCATCAGGTCCAGGAGACTTGTCTACCTTTAGCCCCATTAGCTTGCCCAGCACTACCTCCTTGGTGATAACAATCCTCTCAAGGTCCTCACCTGTCATAGCCTCGTTTCCATCAGTTACTGGCATGTTATTTGTGTCTTCCACTGTGAAGACCGACCCAAAAAACCTGTTCAGTTCCACAGCCATTTCCTCATCTCCCAATATTTACCTTAGCCACTCTTTTTTGTTTTATGTATTTGTAGAAACTTTTACTATCTGTTTTTATATTCTGAGCAAGTTTACTCTCATAATCTATATTACTCTTCTTTATAGCTTTTTTAGTAGCTTTCTGTTGCCCCCTAAAGATTTCCCAGTCCTCTAGTCTCCCACTGATCTTTGCTACTTTGTATGTTTTTTCCTTCAATTTGATACTCTCCCTTATTTCCTTAGATATCCACGGTCGATTTTCCCCCTTTTTACCGTCCTTCCTTTTTGTTGGTATAAACCTTTGCTGAGCACTGTGAAAAATCACTTGGAAGGTTCTCCACTGTTCCTCAACTGTTTCACCATAAAGTCTTTGCTCCCAATCTACCTCAGCTAGTTCCTCTCTCACCCATTGTAATCTCCTTTGTTTAAGCACAAAGCACTAGTGTTTGATTTTACCTTCTCACCCTCCATCTGTATTTTAAATTCCACCATATTGTGATTGCTCCTTCCGAGAGGATCCCTAACTATGAGATCATTAATCAATCCTGTCTCATTACACAGGACCAGATCTAGGACTGCTTGTTCCCTCGTAGGTTCCATTACATACTGATCTAGGAAACTATCACGGATACATTCTATAAACTCCTCCTCAAGGCTGCCTTGACCGACCTGGTTAAACCAATCGACATGTAGATTAAACTCCCCCATGATAACTGCTGTACCATTTCGACATGCATCAGTTATTTCTTTGTTTACTGCCTGCCCCACCATAATGTTACTATTTGGTGGCCTATAGATTACTCCTATCAGTGACTTTTTCACCTTACTATTCCTGATTTCCACCCAAATGGATTCAACCTTATCCTCCATAGCACCTATGTCTTCCCTTACTGTTGCCCGGATGTCATCCTTAAATAACAGAGCTACACAACCTCACTTACCATCCACTCTGTCCTTCCGAATAGTTTGATACCCTTGGATATTAACTCCCAGTCGTGACCATCCTTTAACCATGTTTCAGTAATGGCCACTAAATCATAGTCATTCACGATGATTTGCACCATCAACTCATTTACCTTATTCCGAATACTACGAGCATTCAGGTAAAGTACATTTATATTGGCTTTTTTTACCTCTGTTCTGAATCTTAGCACCTCGATCAGTAACCTCTCCTAAGTTATATTTCCTCTTAACCTTTCTCCTACTTTTCCGTGTCGTTGAACCCATATCTTCATGTAACAACCTGCCGCGTCGCTTACCATTAATGTTTTCACTTCCCGTTTTATTCCTTTTAGTATTCCTGGTCCTATTCACTGAGCTCCCCTCAGTCACTGTACCTTGTACTGTCGCCCTTTTTGATTTTTGACTATGGCTTCTCTGCCTTACACTTTCCCCCTTACTGCCTTTTGTTTCTGTCCCTGTTTTACTACCTTCCAACTTCCTGCATCGGTTCCCATCCCCCTGCCACATTAGTTTAAACTCTCCCCAACAGCTCTAGCAAACACCTCCCTAGGACTTGATAGGTTTAAAGAGCAATAGGTACTGTAACAAGTTGACAGAATGAAAATATCCCCTCGGAAGCAGTAACCATAACAGGTGTAATTTAGCATTCAATTTGAGAGTGAGAAACTTGCGTCAGAAACAACTGTGCTGCACAAGGGTAATTATAAAGGAATGAGGGCAGAGTTGGCTGGAGTGGATTGAGAAAGGGATTTAGCAGGAAAGATGATTGATCACCAATGGCAGATGTTTCTGAAAATGTTTCCATGACTCACAACAAAAAGATATTCCAGTGAGGAAGGAGGACTCCAGGAAGGGGAGAAATCAACCATGGTTAACTAAGGAAGTGAGGATAGTATTAAACTCAAAGAAAAAACATGTAATGTGGCAAAGATTAGTGATAAGTCATGGATTAGGTAACTTTTAAACTGAAACAACAAAAAATGAACAAAAAAATAAAGAGGAAAACATAAACTATGAGGCAAAACTGGCAAGTAATATAAAAATGGATCGTAAGAGTTCAGAGAATGAGACTGGGGAAATAATAATGAGGAACAAGGGAAAGGCAGAGGAGTTGAACAAATACTTTGCATCAGTTTTCACGGGGAAAGACACTAATAACATTCCAGGAAATAAATACAACAACTATCACAAGAGAAAAAGTACTGGGAAACTAATGGAGCTAAAGGCTGATAAGTACCCTTTACCTGATGGGTTACATCCCAGGATATTAATGGAAGTAGCTGCAGAGATAGTGGATGTACTGGTAGTAATCTTCCAAGAATCTTAATTCAGGAATAATCCCAGATGATTGGAAAACTGCCAATGCAACATATTTATGAAAAAAAGGAGGGAGATAAAAAGCAAGTAACTAAAGGCAGGTTGGCTTAACTTCTGTCATTGGGAAAATGTTAGAGTCCATTATAAAGGATGTAATAGTAGAGCATTTAGAAATGCGGAATATAATCAAGCAGGATAAGCATGGTTTCATGAAGGGGAAATCATGCCTGACAAACGTATTAGAATTATTTGAGGTGGTATCAAGCAAGATAGATGAGGTGAACCAAGTAAATGTAACATACTTGGATTTCCAAAAAGCGTTTGGTAAGATACGACACAATAGCCTACTTTATAAGATAAGGGCCCATGGTGTTGGGGTAGTGTATTTGCATGGATAGAGGATTAGCTAACTGATAGAACACAGAGAGTTGGGAATAGGGGATCGTTTTCAGGATGGCAAACTAGAACAAGTAGAGTGCCATAGGGATTGTTGTGTTATGTAATTTGGAATAACACAACCTGCTACTTGATGCAGTTTTGAGTAAAAGATGCTCCAGACTTTGAAGTGAGTTCAATGGGTTTTATTGAACTATTAGCAGTTCCCAATGAGTTCAACTCTGCTAATGTAAATGTAGTAACTCAGTCAAACTGAATCAGCCTTGCTCAAAGCCACGTGCTGGGGTGTGATGCTGAGGATACACCCTGTCTCACTCTGTAGATGTTGGTCTGTGGAAAGAAGCGGGGTGTGAGTGCCTCATCCCTTTTATAGTGAGATACCACCCCTGAATGTCCTGACTGCTCATTGGTCATGTCCTATTCTATGTGTTCATTAGCTGCAAGTTTGCATATCATGACATCTCCCTTTTTTTAATGTTTTGTTGGCGTATGTGAATGTATTTACATGTGAATGAGTCTGTCTAACATGACTGACGGAGGACAACAGAACAGAGCAAACAAAACAAACATTCACAAGTCCAGTCTCTGAGGCTTGCGTCCGATTCTGGTCGACCACCGGAGAGGTGGCGAAGGGGATGACAGCACCTTGACAGGCAGGATAGAAGCCTGACTGGTGGCCTTGTGGTGCGAGGTATCAGGAGGTGGCAATTCAACATATGGAAATGGAGGAGAAAGTGGTTGTGGGCAGGCAACTTTGCGCAGTGCCCGTCGATTCCTTTGCACGATGGAGCCGTCAGCCATACGTACAACATAAGAGCAGGGCACGGCCTGTCGAACAACGACAGCCGGGGCAGACCACCCACCATCCGGTATCTTGATCCTGACAGTGTCTCCGGGGATAGCACGGCCAGATCGGTGGCATGGGCATCATAGCCCTACTTTTGACGGTCTCTGAGCTGCTGCACCTTCTGCAGCACCGGGAGGTGATCCAGGTTGGGCAAGTGTATGGCTGGAAGCGTGTTCCGCAGGTCCCTATTCATCAGGAGTTGAGCCGGTGACATGCCAGTGGACAATGGAATTGCCCTGTACGCGAGCAGTGCAAGGTGTATGTCGGAAGCAGAGTCAACGGCCTTGCAGATGAGCTGTTTCACAATGCGCACCCCTTTCTCCACTTTTCCATTGGACAGTGGATAGTGCGGACTGGAGGTGACATGCACAAAATTGTATGACGTGGCAAATGCAACCATTCTCGACTGTTAAGGCACGGGCCATTGTCGCTCATGACAGTGATTGGGAGCCATGCCTTGATAACGTCTCCTTACAGGCTTTGATGACGGTCCGAGAGGTGAGGTCTGGGAGCTTCAGCACTTCATGGTAATTTGAGAAATAATCGATGATCAATTCGCATGAAAGTGGTCAATGGCAACCTTGGACCACAGAGAGGTCACTATGCCATGCTGTTGGAGCGTCTCCTTGCTCTGCGCTGTCTGGAACCGCTGACAGGTAGCACAGTTCAGGACCATGTTCGTGATGTCCTGGCTGATGCCAGGCCAGTAGACAGCTTGCTGGGCTCTGCGTCTGCACTTCTCAACGCCCAGGTGTCCCTCATGAATCTGGCGCAGCACCAAGCTCTGGAGGCTGAGCGGAATGACAATCCTGTCCAGCTTGAGTAGGATACCATCAATCACCGTCAGGTCATCCTTTACATTGTAAAATTGTGGGCACTGCCCTTTCTGCCAGCCATTGGTGAGGTTGTGGGTGACGCGCTGCAAGAGAGGGTCTTTGGCTGCCTCATCACGGATGAGAACTACCTTCTCACCTGTCGCCAGGAGAGTGCTAGCACACAGCTGCACCTGCGATTCGATGTCCTGGATGATCTCCAGCAGCTCACTGGGCGAGGTGACGGAGCGGGACAATGCATCAGCGATGATGAGCTCCTTGCCAGGTGTGTACACCAAGTTGAAGTCATACCTCCTAAGTTTAAGCAGGATTCTCTGCAACCGAGGCGTCATGTCATTCAGGTCCTTGTGGATGATGTGGACCACAGGCCTATGATCCGTCTCGACAGTGAATGTCGGCAGGCCGTAGACATAATTTGTTAAATTGGAGGATGCCGGTGAGAAGACCCAAGCACTCCTTCTTAATCGTTGCATATCTGGTTTCAGTGGGCGTCATCGCCCTTGATGCGTAGGCTACTGGTGCCCAGGATGATGTGTCATCGCGTTGAAGCAACACCGCACCGATGCCATCCTGACTCGCATCTGTGGATATCTTTGTCTCCCGGTCCGGGTCGAAGAATGCCAGGACTGCTGCAGTGGTGAGCTTGGCTTTCAGATCCAGCCACTCTGTCTGGTGTGCCGCCTTCCACTCAAAGGCAGTTGACTTTTTTACCTGGTTGCGTAGAGCCGTGGTGTGTGTGGCCATGTTTGGAATGAACTTGCCCAGAAAATTGACCATACCCAAGAAGCGCAGCACCGCCCTTTTTTCCTCAGGGACCTTCATCGCCTCGATGGCCTTGATTTTGTCTGTGTCCGGGCGCACACCATGCTGTGAAATCTGGTTGCCTAGGAACTTAAGCGTCGATGTGCCAAAACAACATTTGGACCTGTTTAACTTTAGGCCGTTGGCATGTACATGGCGGAATACCTTCTGGAGACGGGACACATGTTCTTCAGGGGTCGTGGACCATATGATGATGTCGTCCACGTACACACGAACCCCTTCAATGCCTTTCATCATCTGCTCCATGATGCGATGGAATATCTCCGATGCCGAGATGATGCCAAATGGCATGCGATTGTAGCAGTATCTGCCAAAAGGCGTGTTGAAGGTGCAGGGCCTTCTGCTGGACTCTTCCAGCTGGATTTGCCAAAATCCCTGTGATGCATCCAATTTGGTGAAGAAGCGCATGTGTGCCATCTCACTCGTGAGTTCCTCCTGCTTCGAAATAGGGTAGTGTTCCCCATGATATTCTTATTGAGATCCTTGGGATCAATGCAGATGTGCAGGTCCCCTGAAAGCTTCTTTACGCACACAATCGAGCTGACCCAGTCAGTCGGTTCGGTGACCTTGGATATGATGCCTTGTTGTTGAAGATCCTTGAGCTGTGCCTTCAAGCGCTCTCTCAGTGGAGCAGGGACTCGTTGTGGTGCGTGGACCACTGGCTTGGCATCAGGTTGTAGCAGAATCGTGTATCGATATGACAGCGTGCCCATCCCATTGAACACATCTGGATACTGGGCGAGGATGTCGTCGATGCCGGCCTGAAGATCCACATGGGAGGATGTCGTGGTGTAAACCCTTTCAACGCGGTTCAGCTGCTTGCAGGGATGCCCTGTCCGGTTTAACAATTTCAAAGCGTAACCGTGCTTGTGTGTGTCGGTTGGATACGTGCAGATGGCAGGATCCCAGTGCCATGATGGCATTCCCGTGGTAATCCAGGAGCTTGCAGGCAGCTGGCAGGACCGTGGGGGGATTCTTAATGCATCTGAAGTCTGCCTGTGAGAGGAGGTTGGCAGAGGCACCGGTGTCCAGCTTGAACTGGATGGGGCAGTGGTTGACCTTCATCACTGCTCGCCATTCGTCCTCGGAATCCACAGCTGGGATTGACTGGACTTATGATGTGTCTGGTATGGTATTTTCACACATTGTAATAATGCCCACACGGTAGACGTTGTCCAGGCGTTCAGCATCTGGATCCGTTGCACTGCCGGGATCAGAATCCTGTAGGCGTTGTTGCACACTCTGGATGCGCCGTTGTTGGAATTGGAAGCGCTGGCTCCTGACTGGTGGTGCAGATCTGCAGAGGGCTGCATAGTGACCTGGCGTCCCGCAGTTTAAACAGCGTCTGCCTCTTGCAGGGCAGTGTTTCTTTAAATGGGCGGTGCCACAGTTCGAACACGTCATGACGTCGGCGTCCTGACGCTCTGTGCGTCGTTGCACATGCTCAGCGCGGGTTTCGGCCACTTCGTTATCCCGTTCGCATCGCGCATGCGTCGGACCCCGGGAAGAGTACGTGAAATGGACTCTTTCGTCAATGTTGAGGCGCTGCATCTGGGAGATGGCCTGCACACTCTCCGCCTCAGAAAGTTTTTCACTTTCTGCCTTTTTGTACTGGGAATAGCGATTTTCAGCGTGCTCATGCACTGTGCATGTTTCAATCGCGACTGGCAGGGTCATATGCTTGATCTTCAGTAACTGCTCTCTCAGAGGATCAGAGTGAACTCCAAAAACGATTTGGTCTCTGCTCATGGAGTCAGTGATATCACCGAAGTTGCAGGATTGCGCTAGCAGTCTAAGGTTAGTTAAATATGAGTTGAAGGATTCGTCTTTACCTTGCAATCGCTGCTTGAATATGTAGCGCTCGAAGATTTCATTGGTGTCCACCTCACAGTGGCTGTCAAACTTGTCCAGGATGGTTTGAAACTTTGTCTTGCCCTGGTCTTCGGCGAAGTGAAAGGAGTTGAATCTTTCCAAGGTGTGATCACCCGCTGTGGTGAGGAAAAGAGCTATCTTCCGTGCATCAGACGCACCATTGAGGTCGGATGCTTCGACGTAAAGCTGAAATTTCTGCTTGAATGTCCACCAGTTGGCACTGAGATTGCCGGAGGTCCTGGGTTGGTGAGGATTCTGAATCTTTTCCATTGTGCCGGTATACATTTGCTGGTCGTCACAGATCTTGCTGAGTTGAACTAACTAGATTGAACAGACTCCTGGTATCATGTTGTGTTATGTAATTTGGAATAACACAACTGCCACTTGATGCAGTTTTGAATAAAAGAGTTTGAAGTGAGTTCAATGTGTTTTATTGAACTATTAGCACAGTTCTCAATGAGTTCGACTCTCTGCTAATCTAAATGTTGTAACTCAGTCTAACTGAACCAGCCTTGCTCTAAGCCACGTGCTGGGGTGTGATGCTGAGGATACACCCTGTCTCACTCTGTAGATGTTGGTCTGTGGAGAGAGGCGGGGTGTGAGTGCCTCATCCCTTTTATAGTGAGATACCACCCCTGAGTGTCCTGACTGCTCATTGGTCATGTCCTATTCTATTGGGCTGGTTTAGCACACTGGGCTAAATCGCTGGCTTTTATAGCAGACCAAGGCAGGCCAGCAGCACGGTTCAATTCCTGTACCAGCCTCCCCGAACAGGCGCCGGAATGTGGCGACTAGGGGCTTTTCACAGTAACTTCATTTGAAGCCTACTTGTGACAATAAGCCATTTTCATTTCATTTCATGTCTTCATTAGCTGCATGTTTGCATGTCATGACAGGGATCTGTGCTGGGACCACAATTATTCACAATATATATTAATAACTTTGATGACACAAGTGAATGCACTATTGCCAAATTTGTGGATGACACAAAAATAGGTGGGAAAGCAAATGGGGATGATGATACAAAGGGTCTACAGAGGGATTGTAGACAGGTTAGGCGAATGGGAAAAACTTGGCAGATGGGATATAATGTAGGAAATTGTGAAGTTATGCACTCTGGTAGGAGAAAAGCTGCAGAAAATTGCACCGAGGGATTTGGGGATCCTCGTGCTTAGATCACAAAAAGCTAGCATGGAAGTTCAATCAGGTAATTAGGAAGGCAAATGGAATGTTGGCCTTGAAGGGGAATGGAGTTAAAAAAATAAGGAAGTCCTGCTGAAACTATACAAGGTACTAGTTAGGCCAATTCTAGAATACTGTGAACAGTTTTGTCCCCTTATCCAAGGAAAGTCATACTGGCATTAGAGGCAGTCAAGAGAAGGTTCATGAGGTTGATCTCAGGTATGGAGGGATTTTCTTGAGAGGAGAGATTGGGTAGATTGGACCAGTACTCATTGGAGTTTAAAAGAATGAGAGGTGACCTTATTGAGACATGTAGGATTCTCAGCTTGACAGGCTAGATGCTGAGGGGATGTTTCCTCTTATGAGCAAGTCTAGGACCAGCGGGCATAATCTCAGAGTAAAGGTTTGTGGATTTAAGACAGAGATAAGGAGGAATTACATCTCTCAGAGGGTAGTAAATTTGTGGAATTCCTTACCAAAAGAGCTTTGGAGTTTGGGTCGTTCAAGTATGTTCAAGGCTGAGATAGACAGGTTTTTAATCAGCAAGGGAATTAAGGGTTATCGAGGTAAAGCAGGAAAATGGATTATATTAGATCAGCCCTGATCTCATTTAATGGCGGAGCAGACTTGATGGGCCAAGTGGCCTAATTCTGCTTATATATCTGATGGTCTGATGATGGAGGCAAATCAATTTCATTTACACTTAGAGAGCTGAGAAAGTTCTTTTTGTAAGGTATTAAAGATGCGTAACGACAAATTTGACAGAATGAGCAATTCTGCAAATGGAGGCTGGACAAAACTCAGAAGATCTCTGTAAAGTCTCAGGCAGTGACCACTCAGAAGCACTATTGACACCTCCTGCTTCCCGAAGCGTCTCCCACGCCCAGCCGACACCTGGGCTGGGATATTTATGTCCCAGCAGTCTTAGGAAAAGGGGGTAGCCTTGCACCCCCCCGCCCCCCCCCCCCCCGCATCTGGATAAATCATACTCGTGTGAGGCCACAGGGACTCTGAGGTTGCAGATCCCTGGGCCTCCTGTAGGGTTATAACAATCTCCAAAATTTGGGATAAAGCAAAAATAAATGACTGCCTGTTTTTCTTCCATGTCTTTGTCTGTGTCTGGGTGACTCATGGAGAAGGGGTGCAGGGGGTATGCTTAGATGCTTTAGTTCTTCCATGTCAGGCTGGCAACCCAACAGGAATGTCTGGAGTCTCCAGAACACTGCTGAGTGTAATGCTGGAGAAAAATCATCAGGGCATAAAAAAAAGTTTTCCTTTGTATTTCCTTCAACATTTCTCTTGACCAGATATTAAAATATTGAAAATGAGGCTGTGATAACAACGAGTCTTTTTGCGTTGCAATTGGCGTAGGAAAGCAGTGCATCACAAGAATGTATGAGTTAGCTGACTAGTGGCTGGAGTGTGGGGTGTGCCATGTGATGAAATCTCCAGGAATACATTTAATCACAGTTGGAAACCTGGGTGACAGCGAAGCGCAATGGTTAGCTTCACAGCTCCAGGTTCGATTCCTGCTTGGGCCACTATCTGTGCTGAGTCTGCACGTTCTCCCCGTGTCTGTGTAGATTTCCTCCAGGTGCTCCCATTTCCTCCCACAAGTCCCGAAAGACGTGCTTGTTAGGTGAATTGGACATTCTGAATTCTCCGTCTGTGAACCCGAATAGGTGCTGGAGTGTGGCGACTGGGGGATTTTCACAGTAACTTCATTGCAGTGTTAACGTAAGCCTACTTGTGACAATAATAAAGATTTTTTTTTAAACAAAGAGAACAAACAAAGAAAATTACAGCACAGGAACAGGCCCTTCGGCCCTCCCAGCCTGCGCCGATCCAGATCCTTTATCTAAACCTGTCTTCTATTTTCCAAAGAACAAACTTCTGCAACTAGTGAGCATCACAAAAACTGGAGTGTGTGGCTGATGTGAGTGGAAACCTTATTTCAATTGTTAATTTTTCTGATGATTTAGGTTATTATTAGTTGTGTCCCCTCTAATAAAAGGGACACCTGGTCACTGTCCGTGTGGAGTTTGCACATTCTCCCCATGTTTGTGTGGGTTTCGCCCCACAACTCAAAAAAGTGCAGGGTGGGTGGATTGACCACTCTAAATAGCCCCTTATTTGTGAAAAATGAATTGGGTATTCTAAATTTATTTAATAAAAAAATAAAAGGGACACTTTGCTGCACTTTGTTGGAGCTTGTTCTACTGGTTAACTGGCACCTTTCCCAGGGCAATGCCTCTACCAATCTGAGTCTACTTGCCAATCATTCAGCACTCTCTCCTCATGAAGTTGTTCCCTTTACATGTGGTATTCTTGCAACTGAGTGCAATGTTGAAAAGCTTCGACTTGTCTATTTTTTTTAGCAACAGCGTTTTTTGTTTGTTTAATGACATTGGGGCAAGCTTGCTGAAAGAGGCAAAAACAAAGTGGGTACGAATAAGCGTAGGAAATCTAACAGAATCATAGAATTTGCAGTGCAGAAGGAGGCCATTCGGCCCATCGAGTCTGCACCGGCCCTTGGAAAGAGCACCCCACTTAAGCTCACACCTCCACCCTATCCCAGTAACCCCAACTAACCTTTTTGGACACTAAGGGCAATTTATCATGGCCAATCCACCCAACCTGCTCACCTTTGGACTGCGGGAGGAAACCAGAGCACCTGGAGGAAACCCACGCACACATGGGGAGAACGTGCAGACTCCGCACAGTGAACCAAGCCAGGAATCGAACCTGGGACCCTGGAGTTGTGAACCAACTGTGCTAACCACTGTGCTACCGTGTATGTGTAGTTAGGGTCTATGCTTGGGGGGGGGGGCGGTAGTTGGGTACGTTATGGTGCGGCTTTAGTGTGTGTTGGATCTCTTTGTTTAAAATGTTGAATTATAAATGCCTCAATAAAATATTTTCTAAAAAGTAACGGAGTGGGTTCCGAAGAAGTCCCATTGGACTCGAAAGGGTGACTCCCTCCGCAGATGCTGCCAGCCCTGCTGGGTTTTCCCATCATTTTTTCCCTTTTATTTAAAAATAGTTTGGGAAGAGGGAGGGTCACCCACTGAGAGACCCACCCACCCCTCAAGATTACCCACTGCGCCACCAACCTGGACTTACTCTCTGCAGGTATCCCAGTGGTGTGTGATGGACAGCTTTACCGGCCAATCACTCTTCGGCTGCCGGGAGGAGGTTGTCCAATGAGCGGCGCCGGGAGGCGGGACTCTTTGGTCCCAGCTTGGACCCCCTCCCCTCCCCTCCACCACTACACCCCCCCCCCCCCCCCCTGCACCCTACTCCACCCCGGCGGAGGCAGCGCGCGGAGTAGCATCTGGATGTGGGCGGCTCTCGCTGCGGTGTCCTTCCTTTACCCTGCGGACTGCAGTCAACACAGAGCCAGAGCTCGCTGAAGTTGTGAGTAGCTAGGTTCCCGTTGCTTCCTTCTCCTGGACTGAGGGCGGGTGTGTGGGCAGCCTCTGTCGGAGAGTGGCGGTGCTGAGTCGGAGGGTGGAAGCTTGGGATGAAAGGACCCCCGCCACCCACCCCCAATAAAGGGGAATGAAGTGAAGAGCGCGGGATGCAGGCAGGTTTGAAGAGAAACCTGTGTATGTGTATGTGTATGTGTGTGTGTGTGTGTGTTTGTCTCTCTCTCTCTCTCTCTCTGCAACTCGCCCCTCAAACTGCCAGGGGGAAAAACGCCAGTCCCAACTTCCAAACTACTCTGGAATAGTTAGGAGTTTAGTTGCTCACTAAAGTCCAGGATCTCTCTCCACCCCTCCCTGTCAGAAATGTTTGGATAAAGCAAGCGCCTGTGATCAGTATCTTGTCTGCCACGTAGAGCAGCCGAAAGTGCATTTTCCTCACTTGAACTGAAAACGTTCTAATATTAAACCTTTTTTTTTTAGAAAATAAGTTGGGAAAAACAAGCTTTGGGTGTTGAGCAATAATCTGGATCAAGAATCTTCTCTCAGACATGGGTTCCATTCAACCTTTTCCTCCTCCTCGCCCTGTGGGTTTAAAAAAAACATGAATTCTTACAAATTTTATATCCAGTGTTTTCATCAGCGATTTGTTTTTGCTACTTTGGGACCTGTGAAGGCGGTGCCCCTGCTGCACCTTTTTGTTTTAAGACTGGTTTGCTTTTCTTGCGGCCACCAATGTAATTATTGGGTATTTAAATGTCGTGAGTCAAGCTTGTGATTAGAGAGGAAATGGTTGAGATTCCTCTGCTGCTGATTCTCAACTACCAGTTCAAAGCCATTAAACACAGTACAAGGAGAGCTGAGGGCTGGTGCTGCTATTTGCCTGCCAATGGGGCATGAACTCAGTTTTAACAGAATGTATGTGTGTGGTGCATTGTGCTGAATTTAAGTAGTCCACTCTAGGGAAATGAATGGTTGTTGAATTTGGGAAAACAATTGGGGCAGGCTAGACCATTACTCAGCTTTTTAAATGATGGTGTTTTTGAATGGCAGTCTCCCAGAAGTATTAGAGTTACCGTGCTCAGAAAGTTGTTTTAACGTGATGCCAGGTGGCACCTTGTTGTTTCCAGCAGTCTCACTTTTCCTGTGTGAATTACTGACTGTGTAAGCTGCCTGTTTTGCAGCAGGATATTTTGTTCAAGGGTATCCAGGGGAAGAATGTGGATTGTGACATAACCCAATGTTTCTTGTCGGGGAGTGCAGAAGTTGACTGACGTCACCCAGTGTCAAAGAGCATCAGCCATTGCTTAATGGAATGTGATTTGTTTTGTGGGGAGGCGATGCATTCTATATGGCTGGGGAAGCAGTTACGGTTCGATGTTGGGGATTAACAATCCATTCCAACGGCTTCAACTGACGTAGTGTGAATGGTTGAGATGCCACCAGGAATGAGTACCTCGGGCTGGATGTTCAGTATATGGGTGACGGTCTGACTTGGATGGCCACAGTCATGGTTTGAGCTGTTCCCAACATGTGGCCATATCTTTCCTGGCTCATGATTAAAAAGGGGGTAAATAGGTGACAATTTAGATCAGTGGGTTAAACTCTTGTCTCCAAGACAGAGAGGCCATGGTATTGTGTCACACAATAAAGCTTAAGGACATAGGTTGGTGATGCCTGTGAGGCAGTGCTGTACTTCAGAGAGATGCTAAATTGAGGTTCTGTCTGTTAAAGATCTCATTCACTATCCAAACGTTTTTGAACAGAGAAATTGAGATCCCTGGCTAAAATTCCTCGCTGAATCGCTGTTCCCAAATTGACCCGTGACCACTGCCATCGAGAAGGCAAGCTACAAGCAGATACATGGGAACACCACCACCTTGAAGATCCCCTCCAAGTCGCAAACCATCTTGACATGGGATTAAATCGTTGATCCCTCACTGTTGCCGGGCCAAAATCCTAGAGCTCCCTCCTTAACCGCACTGTGGATGTGCCTACATCTCGGGGACAGCAGCGATTCAAGAAGCTTACCATTACATTCTTGAGGGCAATTAGGGATGGGCAATAAATGCAGGCTTAGCCAGCAATGTCCATATCTCATGAATTTTTTAAAAAATTAACAAATTGTTCAGTAATCAATTTGTATGGGACCTTGCAAAGGGCTGTCAGCTTTGGTCGAACATAACCCGTTTAGGCTTCATCACATGACATTCTGCCTCTAACTTCCCCGTCACCACATTCTCACTCTTCCTCTACCCCTCCTGTCCCCCAATCCCCCATGCCAATTTGGAAAGTGAGCAGGTACTTCATTACCTGATTGCACAATTCAACACTGTCTATCAAAATGCAGTTTTACTATGAGACTGCCCAATAAAGCACAGTTACTCTATGTCCAATGTTTCTGTAACTAACAAACGTGTGCAATGGAAGAAGAAAGTCAACATTTCTGCTAATACTTCTATCATTTACTTTCCCCCTGGGTTGCTTTCTGCTGTTAGGGCGATTAATGTTTAAACCCTGGAGACCCAAATGGAATTCTGGAGTGTTGGGAACCTTAATGCATAGCAACCTAATAATTGCTGAATATGAAGTATTTTGGGGTGCCTTAAAAATTGTGGTAAAGAATTATGTAAATATATACTTGTTCAAGTATAATGCGATAGTGGAACCTACAGTTTTTCCAAGTACCTAAAAGGTTCTTGCACAACTAAATTCTTGCACAGCTGCTTTCTTGTAGTTGGTGAGCGACTCCGTCTTCTGCTTAGCCTAACCTGGTCTTTAGCAGCAACTTTACAATAATACCATTAGCAGATGATTCAACAGATGGGAGTTAAAACTGAGCAAGAGTGAGGAGAGACGAACAAAGAACAAAGAACAAAGAAATGTACAGCACAGGAACAGGCCCTTCGGCCCTCCAAGCCCGTGCCGACCATACTGCCCGACTAAACTACAATCTTCTACACTTCCTGGGTCCGTATCCTTCTATTCCCATCCTATTCATATATTTGTCAAGATGCCCCTTAAATGTCCCTATCGTCCCTGCCTCCACTACCTCCTCCGGTAGTGAGTTCCAGGCACCCACTACCCTCTGCGTAAAAAACTTGCCTCGTACATCTACTCTAAACTTTGCCCCTCTCACCTTAAACCTATGCCCCCTAGTAATTGACCCCTCTACCCTGGGGAAAAGCCTCTGACTATCCACTCTGTCTATGCCCCTCATAATTTTGTATACCTCTATCAGGTCGCCCCTCAACCTCCTTCGTTCCAGTGAGAACAAACCGAGTTTATTCAATCGCTCCTCATAGCTTATGCCCTCCATACCAGGCAACGATTAGGGCTGAGTGCGTGAGGGAAATGTATGGCTGAGTTCTATACAGGCTGGGTTATGTGAAGGAATGACCAGCTTTGGAGGAACATGGAGGTGCTGAAAGTCTTTGACTGTGGCAGGTGGAGTAGGTGACGTGGTGAAGGGCAGGCTCTACAATGATCCAAGGTTGGTTCAGCTGTAGTGACAGCTGGGGAGGGGGATGGAGTCATCAGCAAGTGTTTTGCAAGGGTCAAAACAATGTTTCATATTGTCCTGATATTCAATTGGAAGATATTGTAGCTCATCCTAACTGAACATCATGCTGGCTTTCTGACAGAACAGGGGGTGGGGAGGGAGGGAAGGGGAGGGAAGGGGAGGGGGCAACAGCACAATCATTGTTTTTGGACTCAATTATTTTTTCCCCAATTTATGGGCAATTTTAGTGTGGCCAATCCACCCAACCTGCACATCTTTGGGTTGTGGGAGTGAAACCCACGCAGACACGAAGAGAATGTGCAAACCCACACTGACAGCGACCTAGGGCTGGGATTCGAACCCGGGTCCTCAGCTCCGTAGGCAGCACTCCTAACCACTGCGCCACGTGCCGCCCAACAATCATTGTTAAAAGACTGGGAGTAATTGTTGCTTTGCAAATTCATGGTGGACAGTTGCAGAATCTAGGATGGAGTAAGATAAGAGTTAGATCTGGATATCATCTGGAAGCTGCTCCTTGTACTTATGGAAGTTGTTGAGTGACAGTGCAGACATTTTTGGGGGGGGGGCTTGGTGGTCAGGATGAAATTTTGGCGTTACCCTGTGGATGTTTGCAGAAGAAACCATTGCAGAAGGTATTTTTTATGCTGGGACATGTCAAGAGTAACACGTGAACACGTGAGGTTGTGGCATGGAGATGGGCCACAGATAAAGTCCGTGGAGGGAAATGATTCACCTAATTCCTGCAAACGTGTATTGTACTTCCAATCACACAACATGTTTCTAAGTGTGAAAGTTGCTCCTTTATGTATTTTTAAAAAGTTGCTCTCTGCATTATTGGTGGGGTGGGGAGAGTAGTGGAGGAATTGAGATTGACCCACCTTAGTTATTGATCTAGTCCCAGCACGAGTCGAATGCACACCCTTGAAGGTGTGGTTGCCTATACGAGTTGGGAAACCTGTGGCCCTGGCAGATCCCACTCTTTTTTTAAAAAATCTCTGCATTGTAAGATGATGCTTGAATGAAATGCCTAGTTAGGCTCAGCAACAGGTTTCAACAATTTTAATTCTAATTTCAATGACATTGTCAGACTGGTTTGGTGTGAGAAGCTTTAAAAATAAATGTTTTGTTGCTGTCACATGCACCTATTCCCTCCCGTGATGGTTTCTGATTGACCCTTTGGCTTCATCCATTGAAACGCAGTACGCTTTTTAAAAAAAATAAACAGAGGAAGTCCTTTGTTGTAATGTAGGGAAATTCAGCAGCTAATTTGCACACGGCAAGGTCCTGCGTAAAATAAAAAGATCAATAGCCAATTGGTTCTTGGGATATTGTTTGAGGGACAAATATTCAGCAAATTTCCTTGGCCCTGTTTGGAGTCTTTTGCATGCACTTGAGAGGATAAATCTTTCTTGGTTTAGCACTTCATCTGAAAGGTGACCCCTTCGACCATGCAGCACTCCCTGAGTACTATGCAGGAGAGTCAGCCCAAATGTGCGTTCAATCCTCAGGAGTGCAGTTTGAATTCTTAAAAACCTTGCTCAACGGTACTATTGTAGAATTGTTTGATTAAAAAGCTTAAAACAGCCAATCCATAGAATCCCAACAGTGCAACGAATCAGCTCATCAAGTCTGCACTGACCCTATGAAAGAGAACCCTAACTAGGCCCACTCATTTGCCCTAATCTCCCCCCCCCCCCCCCCCCCCAACCCCACCTAACCTGCACATCTTGGACTGTGGGGGGTGGGGGGAGAAACCGGAGCACCCGAAGGAAACCCACGCAGACACGGGGAGAACGTGCAGACATCACACACACAGTCACCCGAGGTTGGAATCGAACCTGGTGTCTTGGCGCTGTGAGACAGCAATGCTAACCACTGTTCTAACCAAAGTGGACCATGATCTGTCCTGTTTCCACACAATCCAAACAAGCCAAAATTAATGTCGTTGTATGATCTGGGCATTGGAGACTTGGCGTCGTAGCCTCACAGGTTTTGGATAGAGTCCTGCTAATGTAAATCTCTTTCTAAGTATTCATCCAATCCCGCTTTTGCTTAGTCTATTGTGCTGCATGCAAATTGAATTAATCATTACTTTTAATTTGACATGGGGTTGGTTCCAGTTTGTTTGGAAGCCTTTCTTTCCTGTAACAATTCAGATGGTATCAAATATGTGGATCCGGCGCACGATAATGCTGCTTTGCTGATTAGATGCTCTGTATCTGGTGCGGTTGCAATTCTGCGTTTTTCTTAATATTCTGAATTGTCGGGTGGAGCTGCACTGCATGATGGAGGGTCTAATTTACTTGGTGTATTTTAATTTTCTGAAATATGATATACCACACAGTCCGAGGTCTGTGGAAAAATAGAGTTCAGTCCAGTTGTACTTTGTTGTTTACCTAATCGTGGTGCTGTTAATTGATTGTTTTCAACTTGACCGTTTGCATTGGGCTGTGTTAAGTATTTCAAGTCATTCTTAATTTGCTTATTTATAGCTGTCGTATGTGCATTTCTCTTATTTTTATAAGTGAGAAGTTCGAATTATGTCCACTCGCTGCCTTGTCCCAAATTAGCACACTCTGAAACAGTTGTTGCTCTGGTTTATTGTGAGCTCTACACTTGCAGTTGACTAGAGACAGTGGGATGAAAGGGGGCCTTTGTTTAAATATACATAGCAGTCAATCTGTAACTCTCTACAATTTCCTCAATTTGCTGCTCGACCAGGTCTGTTTCTCAGAAGTAGCTACCTATTTAGCATCCTCCAGTTAGGCTGCAAATTATAGATGTTACATTAGACATACATTTTGTGAAATCCCAACTGTTTAAAATTTTAGACTTGCAGTTTTGAGCAGTGACTAACATTGTGTCCCGACTACTACACCCTTCTACTCACTTTTCTGGGATGTCTTTTGGGTCGGTGTGGCAATGGTCAAACTGCTAGCAAACAGCAATGTGTTTCTTCATCTTGCACAGCTTGGATATTAAAACTTCTCAAGGTACTTGACAGGTGGGAAAATCATAATAAAATGGGCACAGTGTGGGCGGCATGATGGTGCAGTGGTTAGCACTGTTGCCTCATGGTGCCAAGGACCCGGGTTCGATCCCGGCCCCGGGTCACTGTCCGTGTGGAGTTTCCACATTCTCCCTGTGTCTGTGTGGGCCTCATCCCCACACCCCAAAGATATGAAATGAAAATCGCTTATTGTCACAAGTAGGCTTCAAATGAAGTTACTGTGAAAAGCCCCAAGTCGCCACATTCCGGCGCCTGTTCGGGGAGGCTGTTACGGGAATCGAACCGTGCTGCTGGCCTGCCTTGGTCTGCTTTCAAAGCTAGCGATTTAGCCCTGTGCTAAACAGGGTAAGTGGAGATTGGCCATGCTAAATTGGAAAAACGATAATTGGGTAATCTTAAATTTATTTTTTTAATGGGTACAGGGCTAAATGAGATGATTTGCAGCGGAGGGGCCAGTGATCTGGTGAAAGAGAGCGGTTTCATGCAGGGCTTTAAGGGAGGAGAGTATGAAAGAGATACATAGAGAATTCCAGTGCATGGTGCCTCAGAGGGACTGAAAGCATGGACACTGATGGTGAGAGGAGTGAGGAGAGATGCACATGACCAGAATCAGAGGAACGGGGAATTCCCGAGATTACTGTGCGAGGAAAGGACGAGACCTTGATGGTCAGGAATGAGAATTCAAGATTTTTAGATAGCGAGGGATTGGTCGCCATTTTAGATGAATGAGAGTGAGTGATGAATAAGTGGACCTGGTGCAGGAGGAGTCGCGGATATATGTACAAACATACGTACGAATTAGGAGCAGGAAAGGTCCATTTGGTCCCTAAAGCCTGCTCTGCCATCTGATTAAAATCACGGCTCATCAGATTGTGGTCTCAACTCCACATTCTGATGACCTTTTGCTCCTTTGGTAGCCCCCTTGGTAGCCAGGAAACTATATACAGCTACTGTTTAAAAAAAAAAATGTAATTGACCCTGCCTCCACCTCTGTCTGGAGAACAGAGTTCCAAAGGTTCACGACCTTCTGAGAGAAAATAAATTCTTCTCATCTCTGTCTTAAATGGGAGGGCCCCTATTTTTAAACTGAAAAGCATTGATTGCCTTGAGGGTGGAGAATGGGAGACTGGCCAGGATAGTATAGGGACTGCCTGATTATGAGGTGGCAGAGGTATGAATGAGGGTTGCAGCTGATGTTGCACTGATGAACGTAGGCGGCCGTTATGACGTAGAAGAAATGAGACAAGTTATTCAACTTGCGGTCAAGTTGAGCACTTGAGGTGAGCTGTTTTATACAGTTCGGCAGCACGGTAGCATAGTGGGTAGCACTGTTGTTCCACAGCTCCAGGGTCCCTGGTTCGATTCCCGGCTTGGGTCACTGTCTGTGTGGAGTCTCGTCCTGTCTGTGTGGGTTTCCTCCGGGTGCTCCGGTTTCCTCCCACAAGTCCTGAAAGACTTGCTGTTAGATGAATTGGATATTCTGAATTCTCCCTCTGTGTACCCGAAGAGGTGTTGGAATGTAGCGACTAGGGGCTTTTCACAGTAACTTCATTGCAGTGTTAATGTCAGCCTACTTGTGACAATGAAGGTTATAAAATAAAAATGATAAGTAATTCAGACATCCAGTGAGCTCAAGATGGCATAGTTGAGTTTTCTGCAGTAGATACTTGACTAAATGACATTTTCCCAGTTCTTTTAAAAAAAAAAGTTACCCTGTGTATGCGTCGGGCAGATGAGAATGTTCCAGATCCAAACTCAGAATTGGCTGACAGTAGCTACGTTGGCTGTGACTGTTCTTGACCTGCATTATTATTAGAAAAAAGGAAGGCCCTTGTCCTGGACAGTACCTACTTTGTTCTCCCCAGAGGATGTTACAGGTTCAACTGGGAGAGCTCCGGTGTCAAACAAAAGAAAGACTACCTTCTGAGGATGCCTAAGAGCATTTTACAACGCGTCGTCATGGTTCTAATGTAAGAAATGTGGCTGCCAATTTGTGCACAGCAAGACCCCACTAATGGCAGTGAAATAGCTGATCAGATCAGTTTTATTAGTGTTGGTTGGGGGCATAGATATTGACCAGGATGGGAAAACCCACACCCCTGCTCTTCTTCGGATAGGGGCAGCTGAAAGGGCGGACAGAACCTTAGTTTGATGTCTCATCCAAATGACAATACTGCGGCACTCCCTCAGTCCTGCACTGTAGTGTTAAGCTGGGTACTGTTCTGGAGCCTTTGATTGGGTTTTGACTCACATCCTGCTGACTCAGAGATGTGAGTGCAACCGCTGTATCACAGCTAGCACAGAAATGGAGGCTAAATGTTCCTAAAATGGGTAACTGGGACTTCCTGGATTTGAAAATGACTGTACAAACATTTGAACAAAACAAACACTTTGTTCTTTGAAAATTGCTTGGCAATCTCCTCGGGTTTCAGACGCTACGGATGCATTTTGGAACATTTGTATTAAGTTAAGCTTGGGGTAAGATTGTGTGTGTGTGCCTTTTACAACTTCCAAGATGTTTTTCATCCTCTTAGTTGATGCATTATCTCCACAGCGAGTGGTGAAGATAAGCGCAGCTGGAAACTAGATGTAAAATGCATTTTAATAACTCCACATATATAGAGAAAAAAGGCTTGAATTTATATTGTGCCTTTTGCAATCTTCCAAAGCACTTGACAGCCAATTACTCACTTTTGACGTTGATCCTTGTTGTAATGTGGGGAACACAGCGCCTAATTAATGCATAGCAGGTTTCAGCAAACAGGAAGGAAAAAGTGCAAAGCTAATCTTTTTTTTTTAAGGTGTTGTTTGAAGAAACTCGTCAGGATACTTATCCTCCAGTAAATGGATCCTGAGACTAAAGGAGGTGGTGAGGGGAAAATGAAGAAAATAGTTGGGTCATGTGTGATGTTTTACTGTAACAAGTTGTCCCAACCACCAGTTTGAGAAAATAAAAACTTGGATCTACATGGCAGTTTTCAGGACCACCGGATATCTCAAAAAGGCGTTGCTCTATTGAAGCACTTGAGTGTAGTCGCTGTTTTAATCTAAGAAATATAGCAACAATTTTACACACACAAAGCGTGCGTAGACAGCAATGTAATGATGACCAGATGATCTGTCTTTGTGATGCCGATTGAGGGACGAATATTGGCACGGACAATTGGTTATTTGTTCAAGGAGTGCCACAGGATCTTTTGCATCCGCCCTGAGCGGGCAGATGGGGCCTTGGATTGATATCTAATCCAATGGCGCAGCTGTCGCTCGACACTGCACTGGAGTGTCCTCCTTCATTCTCTGTGCTCAAGCCCAAGATGAACCAAAGGCTTGAGCATTGTTTCTGAGCAGCAGCACTCCTACGTCCAACTAAACCCCCCCCCCCTCCCCCATCTCGTGAAAAGTCCATCATTTCTGCAAATAGATCTTCAATGGAAATATAATATGGCTGAAGACACGAGCACTGTCATTCCCTGTGACAAAACTGCAAGTATAATTAAAGGTACCACTTTGAAATTTGATTCTGGGATATAAATAGTTTAGATTTCCCTCCAGGACCCTTGATTGCACATTAGGCGACGCATGAGCTGGTGTGGATTTCGATCAGAGTTGAGATCTGACACAAAAAATTCCAGCCAAAGAGCTGTTTACACCTGGAGCAGCTATTTGTCTTTGCAGGTGACTGTCTTGTCGTAATGGAATTCTCAAACTTTTGTTGCTTTGAGCAGTGTGGTCTTGTTCTTTTCCTTCTCCAGAATGATTTGAATGCAGCCCAGAAATTGCAAAGGGCAGTTAGTGACTGGGGGATATGGGTCGGAAAATTCAAATGGAACTTCTTATTGGCATTCAAAACATCTTATTTCCTGAAGACGGGAAGTGACTTAAGTTGGAATCTTATTTGCAAGTGGTTTAATTCAAAGTGTTACTTTTAAGATTCAATGTTGGCATTGAAGTGAGGCTGTGACTGATGTGCCAGTTGTGTGGGAGTAGCAACAAAATCAGTACTTACTTATTATAATCACATATGTGATGACGTTTGCCTAGAAGCAGTGAAGTAAGCAAAATTTGTAATTCTTTAAAATGTCCAAGTAATCTAGTCGTTCAAAAATGTTTGGAGTTTTTCAGAGTTTGTATCAATTGTAAAGGCATCAATTGTAATTTTCTTGAGCAATTAGAAATGGTGCTCCATGTGACTTGGTGACCCTTGACCTGGAAGCAGTACCAACAAAAAGGAAATTGAGAAAGAAGTCATACGGCTGGCAGACACAAGAGCTACAAGCAGAGGAGCTGGATGGTAAAGTCAATCAGTGCACAGATACAGACACAATGAGAAAGCAGAAAGAGGAAGGCAGAGCATTCTTAGGAGAAGAAGCAAATCACATTTGGGGAGAGGTCAGCTTTCTGGTTTGGCAGAAAAGGAGACAGAAGTACTTGTGAGTTGGCTAATAAGGTCTAAAACCTGGAAAACTGAGAGAATAACTTGGAGACATTAAAGATGCTTCGGCAAATGCCTAAGAATAAATCTGCCAACAAAGAAAAACTAGCATGTGACTGTGGTTGGAAAATGAAGTTGCAAAATAGGTCAATGACAATTGCCAGAATGGAGACTGAATTTCTTGAGGATCTATCTGAATCTTCACCCTGACATAAGCAAGAAAATTAAACGTTGCAGATTTCAAAGCCAGGCCTGGATGGTTTATTTCTAAAAATAAATTTAGAGTACCCAATTCTTTTTTTCCAATTTAGCATGGCCACTCTGCACATCTTTTTGGATTGTGGGGGTGGGACCCACATAGAAACAGGGAGACTATACGAACTCCACATGGACAGTGACCCGGAGCCAGTATCGAACCAGGGTCTTCGGTGCCATGAGGCAGCTGTGCTAACCACGGCGCCACCATGCTGCACCTGGGTCGTTTATGAAGAGAAACAATTTTGCACTGTGACAGAAGACCAATATTGCACAGTGTCTCCCAGCAGAACTTAATGACAGGCTTGCCCCATTTCAGCGGTCTATAATCAAACATTCACTCGCAATGGTACATATTGGCCTTTTTGTAAGCGTGGATGAGACTCCTATGAGTTTTTACATAGGAGCTGGTCAGACAGTGAGCAAAGTGGGAGGGAAAGCAGTGTTAATGAGGACAACTGGCCATGAGAGAAACTGAATTAAATTGTATAAATATGTTTCTATGGCTTTTAATTTGATAAATTTGAATTTAATGTATACAAATGCAACTCTTATCTCCATGGAGGCTATTTAGTCAGAAAAAAAAGTTCAATAATAAAGATACTTTTTAGCTCCTCTTCTTTACATTTGGGGGTGGAATTAGCAGAGGCAGTCTCGGACTTGGCAACTCTGCAATAGCGAGTCAATGGAAGAGGGTGGTTTAATTCCCCCAAATATTACTCATGTAAAAGTTGATCCCCTTCTCTTTGACTTGCAGCCCTAGAAACTCTACTTTTACACACTTATATAATGTAGTCATACTCATAAAATCCTACTAACCATACCTTTCAACCAATTTCCCAGACTCACCATAGTAGACCCTCATCCACCAGGAACACAGACACATAGTAGTGTTAGCACAGTTATATACATCTGGGAGGGAATGGCCCTCAGAGTACTCAACATTGTCTCCAGACCCCGTGAAATCTCATGGCTTGCATTCAAACCAGGGAAAGGAAAGCTTCTGCTGATTACCACATATTACGCCCCCCCACCCCTTCCCCTCAACTGTAGTATCAGTACTCCTCCATATTGAAGAATAATTGTGAATAGCAAAGGTTATACTCTGGGTGTGAGACTTCAGTGTCCATCACCAGGCATTGAAAATGAAATGAAAATCGCTTATTGTCACAAGTAGGCTTCAAATGAAGTTACTGTGAAAAGCCCCTAGTCGCCACATTCCGGCGCCTGTTCGGGGAGGCTGTTACGGCTGTTTGCTTGGCAGCACCACTTGTGACTACATGTCATGAAGGACATTCTAGCTGTAATGCAGAACTAGCCTAGCTGTTCTAGCACAGCTACAGTACGAGCACGTACCCAACGATGTGGAAAATTACCAGTAAGTCCTGTCTGCAAAAAGCTGAACAAATCCAACGTGACCATTTACTACCCCATCAGTCTTCCCTCATTTATCAAAGTGGTGGAAGGTGCCACCGACTTTGCTATTATTTTTCTTTTTCTTTTTTAAAAATATATTTTATTCAAATTTTTGGCCAAACAGAACAATACAAAGGTTTTCCTTTTTACAACAGTAAAACAGTATAAATAACAGTGGCCATTTTTAACAAATAAATAAATAATATATAAACTAAATGGCAACTGCCATATCAAAAATAATAACTCTCCAAAAATAAAATCAAACAATCCAATATACATAGCCTAATACAAAAACACCCCCGAGGACCCGCCCGCCTGCCCCCCCCCGGCCTGGGCAATGAACGGTTGCCACCGCCTGGTGAACCCTTGAGCCGAACCCCTTACTTAGTACGAACTTTATACGTTCTAGTTTTATAAACCCTGCCATGTCATTTATCCAGGTCTCCACGCCCGGGGGTTTGGCTTCCTTCCACATAAGCAATATCCTTCGCCGGGCTACTAGGGACGCAAAGGCCAAGACATCAGCCTCTTTCGCCTCCTGCACTCCCAGCTCTTCTGCAACCCCGAATATAGCCAACCACCAGCCTGGCTCGACCCGGACCCCCACCACCTTCGAAAGCACCTTTGCCACCCCCACCCAGAACCCCTGTAGTGCCGGACATGACCAAAACATGTGGGTGTGATTTGCTGGGCTTCTTGAGCATCTCCCACACCTATCCTCTACCCCGAAAAATTTACTGAGCCGTGCTCCAGTCATATGCGCCCTGTGCAAAACCTTGAATTGTATCAGGCTTAGCCTGGCGTACGAGGACGACGAGTTTACCCTACGTAGGGCATCAGCCCACAGCCCCTCCTCAATCTCTTCCCCCAGCTCCTCTTCTCATTTCCCCTTCAGCTCATCCACTATGATCTCCCCCTCGTCCCTCATTTCCCTATATATATCCGACACCCTACCATCCCCCACCCATGTCCCTGAGATCACTCTATCCTGAACCTCCTGCATCGGGAGCTGCGGGAATTCCCTCACCTGTTGCCTCGCAAAAGCCCTCAGTTGCATGTACCAAAATGCATTCCCTTGGGGCAACCCATATTATTCCGTCAGCGCTCCCAGACTCGCAAACGTCCCGTCTACGAACAGATCTCTCAGTTGCACAACCCCAGCTCTTTGCCATGCTCCAAATCCCCCATCCATTCTCCCCGGGACAAACCTATGGTTATTTCTTATCGGGGACCGCACCGAGGCTCCCGTCCTTCCCCTATGTCGTCTCCACTGCCCCCAAATTTTTAGTGTTGCCACCACCACTGGACTTGTGGTGTATTCGGGGAGAACGGCAACGGTGCCGTCACCATTGCTTGTAGGCTGGTTCCCTTGCAGGACGCCATCTCCAATCTCTTCCACGCCGCTCCCTCCCCTTCTCCCATCCACTTACACACCATTGAGATATTGGCGGCCCAGTAGTATTCACTTAGGCTCGGTAGTGCCAGCCCCCCCCCCCCCCCCCCCCTATCCCTGCTACGCTGCAAGAACCCCCTCCTCACTCTCGGGGTCTTCCCGGCCCACACAAAACTCATGACACTTTTCTCAATTCTCCTGAAAAAAGCCTTTGTGACCATCACCGGAAGGCACTGAAACACAAAGAGGAATCTCGGGAGGACTACCATTTTGACCGCCTGCACCCTACCCACCAGTGACAGGGGCACCATGTCCCATCTCTTAAATCCTCCTCCATCTGTTCCACCAATCTTGTTAAATTAAGCCGGTGTAAGGATCCCCAACTCCTGGCTATCTGAATCCCTAAGTACCGGAAATCTCTTGTTACCTTCCTCAGCAGTAAGTCATCTATTCCCCTGCTCTGCTCCCCCGGATGCACCACAAACAACTCACTCTTACCCATATTCAATTTGTACCACGAAAATTCCCCAAACTCCCTGAGTGTCTGCATTACCTCAGGCATCCCCTCCACTGGGTCCGCAACATACAGCAATAAATCATCTGCATACAAGGATACCCGGTGTTCTTCTCCTCCCCTGAGCACTCCCTTCCACTTCCTGGATCCCCTCAGTGCTATGGCCAGGGGCTCAATCGCCAATACAAACAGTAACGGAGACAGGGGACACCCCTGCCTCGTCCCTCTATGAAGACGGAAGTAATCAGACCTCTGTCTGTTCGTGACCACGCTCGCCACCGAGGCCCTATACAGCAGCTGTACCCATCCGATATACCCTTCTCCAAAACCAAATCTCCTCAGCACCTCCCACAGATAATCCCACTCCACTCTGTCGAATGCTTTCTCGGCGTCCATTGCCACCACTATCTCCGCCTCCCCCTCTGGTGGGGGCATCATCATTACCCCTAGCAATCTCCGTATGTTCGTGTTCAGCTGTCTCCCCTTAACGAACCCAGTTTGATCCTCGTGGACCACCCCCGGGACACAGTCCTCTATCCTCGTCGCCATCAACTTAGCCAGGAGCTTAGCATCTACATTTAAAAGGGAAATGGGCCTGTAGGACCCACACTGCAGCGGGTCTTTTTCCTTCTTCAAAAGGAGCGATATCGTTGCCTCCGACATAGTCGGGGGCAGCTGCCCCCTTTCCCTAGCCTCATTAAAGGTTCTCGTCAAAAGCGGGGCCAGTAAGTCCATATACTTCCAATAGAATTCCACCGGGAATCCGTCCGGTCCCGGGGCCTTCCCCGCTTGCAACACCTCCCAGACCACTCCCACCTGAACCTCTCCATTGTCATTAAGCTCCAAGTACCTTTCGATGCACCCCCTCACCCTTAAACATACCCCTTCATCCGCCAATAAGCCCATATCCATTCTCCAGAGTGGGTGCTGTTCTTTTTCCTCTCCTACCTCCAGGTCTACCCAATGTGGAGCGTGGTCCGAAATAGCTATGGCCATATATTCTGTCCCTGTCACCTTCGGAATCAGTGCCCTTCCCAAGACAAAAAAGTCTATCCGTGAGTATACTTTGTGGACATGGGAGAAAAATGAGAACTCCTTACTCCTAGGCCTACTAAATCTCCAGGGGTCTACCCCTCCCATCTGCTCCATGAAGTCCTTGAGCACCCTGGCCGCTGCCGGCCTCCTCCCAGTCCTGGACCTCGATCGGTCCAGCCCCGGATCGAGCACCGTATTGAAGTCTCCCCCCATTACCAACTTTCCCGCCTCCAGGTCCGGGATACGTCCCAACATACGCCTCATAAAATTTGCATCCTCCCAGTTCGGGGCATATACGTTCACCAGAACCACCGCCTCCCCTTGCAATCTGCCACTCACCGTCACATATCTACCCCCACTATCCGCCACTATGGTCTTTGCCTCAAACAGTACCCGTTTTCCCACTAAGATAGCCACCCCCCTGTTCTTCGCATCCAAACCCGAATGAAACACCTGCCCCACCCATCCTTTACGTAGTCTGACCTGGTCTATCAGTTTCAGATGCGTCTCCTGCAACATAACCACATCTGCCTTTAATTTCTTTAGGTGTGAGAGTACCCGTGCCCTTTTAATCGGCCCGTTCAGCCCTCTCACGTTCCACGTGATCAGCCGGGTTGGGGGGCTCTTTACTCTCTTCCCCCCCCCCCCCCCTTGTTGACTAGCCGTCCCCTTTTTTAACCCAGCTCCTCACCCGGTTCCCACATACCCGTGTATCCCCCCGACGGTGCCCTCCCGCCTCGACCACCCCATCCCATAACAGCTCCCCTTCTCCTTAGCAGCAGCAACCCAGTTAACCCCCCCCTCCCTCCCCCCCCCCCCCCCCACTAGATCCCTTTCTAGCGTAGTTGCACCCCCCACGTTGCTCCCAGAAGTCAGCGAACTCTGGCTGACCTCGGCTTCCCCCCTTGTCCTCGTCCCCCACTGTGCGAGGCCCCCTCCTTCCTGCGTCCCTGTTCCCGCCAGAATTACCATAGCGCGGGAACAAAGCCCGCGTTGCCCACTCGGCCCCGCCCCTAATGACCGGCGCCCACAGTTCCTCATACTCCCCCCTCCCCCCCAACATGGGGAAGAGAGAAAAGTTACAGGATCGCAAGATTAACAAATTGAAAAATCAACTCCCCCCCCCCCCCCCCTTTCCTCGCCCCACATAATCACCCCACCACTTTGTCCCAAAAGTTCTTTCTCTCGCCAGACTATTCCAGCTTCTCGTCCACAATGAATGTCCACGCCTCTTCTGCCGTCTCAAAGTAGTGGTGCTTCCCTTGGTGTGTGACCCACAATCTCGCCGGTTGTAACACTCCAAACTGGATCTTTTTGTGAAGCACCGCCTTAGCCCGATTAAAACTTGCCCCCCTCCTCGCCACCTCCGCACTCCAATCCTGGTATACGCGGATCACCGCGTTCTCCCACCTACAGCTCCGAGTTTTCTTCGCCCATCTGAGGACCGTCTCTGTCATTATAGCGGAGAAACCTCACCACTATAGCTCGAGGTATTTCTCCAGCCCTCGGTCTTCGCGCCAAAACTCGATAAGCTCCCTCCACCTCCAAAGAGCCCGTCGGGGCCTCCGATCCCATTAGCGAGTGAAGCATCGTGCTCACATATGTCCCGACGTCCGCCCCTTCTGCGCCTTCGGGAAGACCCAGAACCCTTAAATTCTTCCTCCTCGAATTATTCTCCAGTACTTCCAGCCTTTCCACACACCTTTTGTGCTGTGCCTCGTGCATCTCTGTCTTCACCACCAGGCCCTGTATTTCGTCTTCATTTTCAACAGCCTTTGCCTTCACGACCCGAAGCTCCTGCTCTTGGGTCTTCTGCTCCTCCTTTAGCCCTTCAATCGCCTGTAATATCGGGGCCAACAGTTCCTTCTTCAATTCCTTTTTCAGCTCTTCCACACAGCGCCGCAGGAACTCTTGTTGGTCTGGGCCCCATAACAAACGGCCACCTTCCGACGCCATCTTGCTTTGAGCTTGCCTTCCTTGCCGCTGCTCCAGAGGATCCTCCGCAATCCGGCCGCTATCCTCTCCCTTATCCATGCGTGTCCGGGGGGAATCCCTTCTAGTTTACCGCACAGTGTTTTTGGCCGTTTAAATTGCCGTTGGGGCTCCTATCAAGAGCCCAAAAGTCCGTTCCACCGGGAGCTGCCGAAACGTGCGACTTAGCTGGTCATCGCCGCACCCGGAAGTCTTCCCGACTTTGCTATTAAACAGCACTTCTCACTAATACCCTCTCTTTGATGCTCAATTTAGATTTGTCATAACAAACGTTGTTCCAGATTTCATTGCTGCCTTGGTCCAAGCAAGAGACGAGTTGAGAGTGACGTTCTTGACATCAAGGCAGCATTTGACAAAATATGGCATCAGGGAGCTTGAGGAAAAAAATGGGAATCGTGGGGCGGGGGTTGGTGGGGAACTCTCAACTGGTTAGATCCCTACCTCGAGCAAAGGAAGATGGTGTTCGTTGTTGGAGGCCAATTATCTCGGCCCCAGGACAGCACTGCAGCAGGATATCTGAGGCCCAACCATCTTCAGCTGGCCTACCCTCCAGGGATATTCGCTGCGGACTACACAGCATAGAATTCGGTTTGCTGCTTATAGAATAGAACATTACAGCGCAGTACAGGCCCTTCGGCCCTCGATGTTGCGCCGACCTGTGAAACTAATCTAAAGCCCATCTACACTATTCCATTATCATCCATATGTTTATCCAATGACCATTTAAATGCCCTTAATGTTGGCGAGTCCAATACTGTTGCAGGCAGGGCACTCCACGCCCCTACTAAAGAACCTACCTCGGACATCTGTCCTATATCTATCTCCCTTCAATTTAAAGCTATGTCCCCTCATGCTAGCCATCACCACCCGAGGAAAAAGGCTCTCACTGTCCACCCTATCTAATCCTCTGATCATCTTGTATGCCTCTATTAAGTCACCTCTTAACCTTCTTCTCTCTAACGAAAACAGCCTCAAGTCCCTCAGCCTTTCCTTATAAGATCTTCCCTCCATACCAGGCAACATCCTGGTAAATCTCCTCTGCACCCTTTCCAATGCTTCCACATCCTTCCTATAATGCGGCGACCAGAATTGCACGCAATACTCCAAATGCGGCCGCACCAGAGTTTTGTACAGCTGCAACGTGACCGTATGGCTCTGTAACTCAATCCCTCTACCAATAAAAGCTAACACACCGTACGCCTTCTTAACAACCCTATCAACCTGGGTGGCAACTTTCAGGGATCTATGTACATGGACACCGAGATCTCTCTGCTCATCCACACTACCAAGAATCTTACCCTTCGTCGTCCAGTACTTCCCCGGAGCGGAGAAACTACGTCATCTTCTTCACAGCCTTCAACACGTCATTGATGACGATGAACATCTTGCCAAGGTCATCCCCACACCCCCACTACTTGCCTTCAAACAACCGCGCAACCTCAAACGAACCATTGTTTGCAGCAAACTACCCGGTCTTCAGAACAGTGACCACGACACCACACAACCCTGCCATGGCAATCTCTGCAAGACGTGCCCGATCATTGACATGGATACCACTATTACACGTGAGAACACCACCCACCAGGTACGCGGTATGTACTCGTGCGACTCGGCCAACGTTGTCTACCTCATACGCTGCACGAAAGGATGTCCCGAAGCGTGGTACATTGGCGAGACCATGCAGACGCTGCGACTACGAATGAATGGACATCGCGCAACAATCAACAGGCAGGAATGTTCCCTTCCAGTCGGAGAACACTTCAGCAGTCAAGGGCATTCAGCCTCTGATCTCCGGGTAAGCGTTCTCCAAGGCGGCCTTCAGGACGCGCGACAACACAGAATCGGCGAGCAGAAACTTATAGCCAAGTTCCGCACACATGAGTGCGGCCTCAACCGGGACCTGGGATTCATGTCACATTACATTCATCCCCCACCATCTGGCCTGCGAAATCCTACCAACTGTCCTGGCTTGATGTAATTCACACCTCTTTAACCTGGGGTTACCCCATCTCTGGATCTGTAAAGATTTAATCACCTGCTAATGGTCGCATTCCAAGCATTGTTTGGCATCTTTGAATTTGTCTATATATGTGTTTCTGGAACATACCTCTTCATTCACCTGAGGAAGGAGCTGCGCTCCGAAAGCTAGTGACATCGAAACAAACCTGTTGGACTTTAACCTGGTGTTGTAAGACTTCGTACTGTGCTCACCCCAGTCCAACGCTGGCATCTCCACATCAAGAATCTTACCGTTAGCCCAGTACTCTTATTCCTGTTACTCCTTCCAAAATGAATCGCCTCACACTTTTCTGCATTAAACTCCATTTGCCACTTCTCAGCCCAGCTCTGCGCTTATCTATGTCCCTCTGTAACCTGCAATATCCTTCTGCACTATCCACAACTCCACCGACTTTAGTGTCACCCTCAAATTTGCTCACCCATCCTTCTACGCCCTCCTCCAGGTCATTTATAAAAATAACAAACAGCAGTGGGCCCCAAAACAGATCCTTGTGGTACATCACTAGTAACTGAACTCCAGGCTGACCATTTCCCATCAACCACCACCCTCTGTCTTCTTACAGCTAGCCAATTTCTGATCCAAACTGCTAAATCACCCTCAATCCCATGCCTCCGTATTTTCTGCAATAGCCTACCATGGGGAACCTTATCAAACGCTTTACTGAAATCCATATACACCACATCAACTGTTTTACCCTCGTCCACCTGTTAGGTCGCCTTCTCAAAGAACTCAATAAGGTTTGTGAGGCACGACCTACCCTTCACAAAACCGTGTTGACTATCCCTAATCAAATTACTCCTTTCTAGATGATTATAAATCCTATTTCTTATAATCCTTTCCAAGACTTTGCCCACAACAGAAGTAAGGCTCACTGGTCTATAGTTACCGGGGTTGTCTCTACTCCCCTTGTTGAACAAGGGGACAACATTTGCTATCCTCCAGTCTTCTGGCACTATTCCTGTAGACAATGACGACATAAAGATCGAAGCCAAAGGCTCTGCAATCTCCTCCCTAGCTTCCCAGAGAATCCTGTGATAAATCCCATCCTGCCCAGGGGACCTATCTATTTTCACACTTTCCAGAATTGCTAACACCGCCTCCTTATGAAACCCAAGCCCTTCTAGTCTAGTAGCCTAGCGACTAGGGGCTTTTCACTAACTTCATTGAAGCCTACTTGTGACAATAATTGATTATTATTATTATTACCCCTTTATTCTCTGCTCTCTGTCCATGACCAAATTTTCAATCCTTGCTAATATATTATGCCCAGTCCTATAAACCCTAATCGTGTATAACAATTTTTTGTCTGGCCCCTTATCGAATGCCTCCTGAAAAGCCAAATATGCTACACACACTGATTTCCTGCCTTATCTCCTCTGCTGGTTACACCCTCCGAAAAAAAACTTCAACAGATTTGCCCTTTCATCGAACTCTTTTGACTATACTTAATGCGATTTGGATAATCAGTTGGTTCTGAGGACAGCCTGAAGTCATGGTCAGGTACTATATAAATGCTGGTTATTTGTTCGTTCACTTCCAAACTAAGAAAATAATGTTCAAATTGATGTATAGTTAAGTCTCTGCCACCATTCATTTATAAGCTGGATGTTAACATCAATGCTTCCGAACGGTTTTCCAGTGCAAATCCCCATTTTAACGTCTCGGATTTCATGTGACCACATCCAGGATCTCCCACCCTAACAGCAACATGGTGACCCCAACCCCCGATACAAAATTTTGAGGGTTGTCTGGAAGCTGTTGGGGGGGGGGGGGGGGGGGGAGTCGTTGGCAGGAGGGGAGGGAGAGCATTCAGACCGACTACTTATCCAATCAATGTGCAGACCATTTGAAGCAGCTAAGTACTTGCAATGACCTCCAATTTGACAAGCGCAAATCTACATTGTAACTAGGGACTCGTGCGTAAGTAACTTTATATAATTCACGTTATAACTCACTCCAGTGATTAGCTACATGAAATCTTGGAGATCTATTTCTTTTGGTACAGGGCATTTGATACACATGGCTGCAAATTACGCGCAGAACCAAATTTTATGATTGTCACCATGACAGAGTTTTGGTTGTACACAGCAGAAAATATGGTTGTGATATCTAGTCATAAAGGTGGTTCTTGCTCTACAAAAATTATGGCTCAAAACTTTTAGAAAGTCCGAGCATGTACTTTTAAAAATTACGTATGTGTATATCTCTAAACCTAGATTGATTTGAGCAAGCTTTGACCGTTGCAAAGATAGAAAAGGTAGAAAGCTTGTTGCAACTACTGGTTAGTGTTGGTTTGACATTGGCTAATGTTCACAAACAAAAAGCACTTAATTCTTCATTACTGCAGCAGAAAAATAAGCCAATCACGGAGCAATCCATTAGACTACATCCATTGCTGCCTCAGCTCCTGACCCCAAAATTTGGGATCACGGATCAAACCCTGTGTCATAGGACATTGGAAAGTTCGGGCGGCACGGTGGCGCAGTGGTTAGCACGTTGCCTTGCGGTGCTGAGGTTCGATTCTGGGTCTGTGTGGAGTTTGCACATTCTCCCCGTGTCTGCATGGGTTTCACCCCCACAACCCAAAGATGTGCAGGCTAGGTGGATTGACCACGCTAAATTGTCCCTTAATTGGAAAAGAATAATTGGGTATTCTAAATTTATTAAATAGAAAAAGACATTGGAAAGTTGATTTTGATCCTGTTGGTCTATGTCTGATCAGCAGCAGGATATCAATTTGTGTAGCTATTTACAGGTGAAGCGACTTCCTTTAGATTGCAGATTTTGAAGCCGCCCACCCTGCCTACTTATTTCTATTATCTTTGTTTTGTAATGTGTGTACTGAGTAAATCTGGACTCGTTGAGCAGACAGTCCCATACATTGTGAGATATGTGGTGAGTGTTCTTGCATGACAAGTAAATCACTTGGAGAGTATGATTTGCCCAGAGATATCAAATCTGATTGCTGTACAAACCTTTCCTATTGCAGTCCTTTAGGTTCTTTTAAACCATCACTATTTTGTCCATTGTTTTCTCATGAATTGCAGCAATTTTTAAAGTGTTTTGTGCCATGTAATTAAATACCACTGATCTAGTTTGAAGAGTGATGGAGCCAGTGTAAGTGCTGCAAGTTCTCCCTTCGGACCGAATAGTTTCAGCATTAGACGGTCTCTGATTCAATCCTTCGGCTGCATGATAACTCATTGTTCCCGTAAACAGAATTCCTAATATTCAGCACTGTGCAATTAATGTTGCGTAATGAAGCTATTTATTGGTGTCTTATGCAGCGCCAGGCCAGGAGTGTCACTGCCAATTGGATTCCATTAAGATAATATTTCAATGAGTTTCATTAAGATAATATTTTTGAGCACTTGTTGGGTATGTGCTGGCATTTGTGATTTTAGCATTCGACTACCATCATCTTGTATTTTGGAAACTTTATCCCACATGATTGTTGAAGCTTGTATGTGGAAGGCAAACATATGAAATCAGCTCATACTGAAGTGCTGTTTATTTTGGCGATAACTCTCCACTCCCCCCTCTGTGTGTCTGGGTCTCAGTTGCTGCAGCCTGCCACAGTCATGATTCAGTTTCAAAGGGCTAATGGATTTAACTGTTCTGGCATTTTAAAATAGCAACAGCAGGAGGCCATTCAGTCCTTTACTGCATTCTCCTATAAGTGTATGCTGCTTCAGTGGCAACATTCGTATCTCTGTTTCAATCTCTCTCTGGTCAAGCTATTCTCACGTTGCTGAGTGAATGTGGAGTGGGGACTTGCACAGCCCATGAACAAATTTCTAAAAAGTTACTGTGGATTGGACTTTGAGCCAGTGTGTCAACTAACAATCCATAAACACAGCTGATATTTTGGTGGGGGGGGGAGAATGTTTTGGGGATAAGGGCATTGCTGGAAATAAGATTTATTGCTGATCTCTGGATGCCTGAGGTGTGCAAGTGCAGAGAGACGTTTGAGAGATTGGGGTCATGTTGTCATGAATTAGAAATAACCAATGAGGTGGGAACTTGCACAAGAAAAACTGAGTATTGGAAATTTCCAATGAACGTAGAAAATGAAGTCCGCATCGGACACATTTTGAAATGCGATCTTCCTTGGGCATTCAATGGATTTTCTGCTTGGGGAAGCTGAAGAAACACTGCAGGAGATTGAGACGGTTTGATAAGAGTCCATTGTTAAGATGCAGGGTGGGATTTCCTGCATTCCACAAGATCCCGCCTGGAGGAAAATCCCAGCCATAGGCTTCTCCAGATACAACCACTTGTGCCCACCACACAAGCCAGCTTGAGACCCATGGATTAAATTGTGGCATCGTAGGCAAGATAATAATGATGAAGTGTGCAGGTGATAAAGATGAAAAATGTTTATTGACTTTTGATTGCATTTAAGATTAACAGCACAAGGCCATGACACTTTGGAGGACAGGAAATTTGTGTCCTATCCTTTCAGAGAAGACTGGTTTGGTTCACAGAAGTGTCTAAAAAAGAAAGACCTGCACTCGTATAGTGACTTTTCATGATCTCTGGACGCACCAGTGCATCTTGTAACCACTTTCAAAGTGTGGTCGCTGTTGCAATGCAGGGAATGTGGCAGTTAATTTGCGCAAAGCAAGGATCCATAAAGAGCGAGGTGATAATGCCCAGATAATCTGTCTTTCAGTGATGTCGAGTTAAGGATAATATTGACCAGGAAAGTGGAGAGGACACCCCTGCTCTTGGAAATGGCACCATGGGATCTGTTACAAGTGTAATCTGTCTTAGAATTGTGTAGCCTTTCCTAACTCAGGAGGTGTGTGATGCGTACACATCCCTTTTGACTAGGTAAAAACTAGCCAGCTGGTACCTCCAAATTGATGGGTTATTGATTGTATCTGTAAAACTATTTAAATCAGTCTTTGTCAATTAGAAATCAATCTCCGATGATTAACTCAAACAATGGATATTGAAAATATACTGATGGCTGCTTGTGTTTGAAGCGTGTCTTTTTGGGGGGTTTATCCGAGTTAGATTTATTTTCAATGAAAAGTCTGGTGATGCATGTTTTCATTTCCAGAAATGGGTGTTTTATTTAGTGATAGTTAACCAGACGTGTACATGTGTTTGTGATCAACTGTATTAACTTGACTGGCTTTCTATTTTTATACTTCATGCCCAAGAAGTAGAAGCAATGTCTTCAGTTTGCAGTTTAAAAAAAATCATTCATAAGAAAATAATCAGAAGGTCATGGAAAATAGGAACAAGAGTCTGCCATTCAGCCCCTTGAGGCTGCTCCATCAGTCAGTAGGCCATGGCTGATCTTATTTGTAGCCTAAACTCCAATTCCTGCCTGTCTCCCATAACCACTGACCAAAAATCTATCTAACTCGGTCTTGAGTATGTTCAACTGCCCTCTAACGAAGGGAATTCTAAAGATTAATGACCCTCTGAGCGAAGAAATTTCTTCTCATCTGTGACTTCTCGCATGTTTTAATAAGATCACCTCCTTCTAAACTCCAATCAATGGAGGCCCAACCTGTTCAACTTTCCTCAAGGTGACTCCGATGAAGAGGTTCTCAACCTAATGAACCTTCTCTGAACTGCTTTTAATGCATGTGTATCCCTGCTTGGGTAAGGAGACCAAACCTGTACACAGTACCCTAGGTGCAGTCTCATCAATGCCCTGTACAGTTTTAGCAAGACTTCCCCCACTTCTTTATCTTGGCGTACTTGCAATAAAAGTCAACATTCCACTTGCCTTCCTAATTATTTGCTGTACCCACACGCTAACTTTTTATGTTTCATGTCCAAGTATACCAAAAAATAATCATCTTTATTATTGTCACAAGTAGGCTTAGATTAACACTGCAACAAAGTTACTATGAAGATCCCCCAGTCGCCACACTCCGGCGCCTGTTCGGGTACACTGGGAGAATTCAGAATGTCCAATTCACCTAACAAGCACGTCTTTCCTTTTACCAAGGGCTGTACACCTCAGAGCCCCCAATGGGTGAGTCCAGGATGAAACGGTACCATGATAGACTGGACATACCGGTAGTGGGGGAGGGCAGAAAACAGGGCCTGGAAGCACCACTAGCACTGGGAGAGATCATGGACAGCATTAGCTCCATGCACGCGGGGAAGGCGCCGGGACCAGATGGGTTCGGGGCGGATTTCTACAAATCATTTGCGACAGCACTGGCCCCGCACCTGCGGGAGATGTTCACAGACTTGCTAGCTAAGGGCACGCTGCCATCCACGCTAGCACAGGCCTCAATCTCGCTGATACCCAAGAAAGATAAAGACCCAATGGAATGTGGGTCATACAGACCCATCTCACTGCTGAATGCAGATGCCAAAGTACTGGCCAAGATTCTAGCCAAAAGACTAGAAAACTGCGTGGCAGAGATGGTCGCAGAGGACCAGACAGGCTTTGTCAAAGGTAGACTGCTTACTTCGAACATTAGGCTCCTGCTGAACGTGAAAATTACCCCATCTGGGGAGAGAACACCAGAGATGATCGTCTCCCTAGATGCAGAAAAGGCCTTCGACAGAGTCGAATGGAAATACCTCATAGAGGTACTGGAGCAGTTCGGGCTTGGAACAGGGTTCACCTCCTGGGTAAAACTCCTATACAACGCTTCCATGGCGAGCGTACGGACAAACAACACCAACTCTCGATACTTCCAGCTGCACGGGGCACCAGGCAAGGCTGCCCACTTTCCCCACTGCTGTTCGCTCCAGCGATCGAGCCACTAGCAATTGTGCTCAAGAGCAGCAAAAAGCTAGAGGGGGACCCAAAGAGGCGGCAGAGAGCACAGAGTCTCACTCTATGCAGATGACCTGCTCCCCTACATTTTGGACCCACAAAGCAGTATAGACGGAATCATCGCGCTCCTGAAAGAGTTTGGCGCCTTCTCGGGCTACAAACTCAACATGAGCAAAAGCGAGATCTTCCCAGTACACCCACAAGTAGGTGGGGCAGCACTAACGGGACTACCATTTAAACAAGCCCGACACAAATTTCGCTACCTGGGGATCCAAATAGCCCATGACTGGAAAGGGATCCACAAATGGAAACTCACCAGTCTGACGGAGGAAGTAAAAAAGGACCTGCAAAGATGGAACACACTCCCACTCTCCCTCACGGGAAGAGTCCAGACGATCAAAATGAACGTGCTGCCCAGGTACCTCATCCTATTCAGATCCATCCCGATCTACATCCGCAAGGCCTTTTTCCAAGCACTGGACAAACTAATCATGGCGTTCGTATGGGGGGGAGGAATGCTAGGATCTCAAAGAAGATCTTACAAAAAACAAAATCCAGCGCGGGGGGTGGGGGGGGCTAGCCCTCCCAAACCTACAACTCTATCACCTGGGCGGCGACGGCCGAGCGAGTAAGGGAATGGATCAAGGAGCCAGAAGCCGAATGGGTGCGTGCAGAGGTGGTCTCCTGCAGGGGGACCTTCCTTCGGGCCCTCACCACGGCGGCACTCCCATCCCTACGCAAAAAACACTCCAGCAGCCCAGTGGTGATAGCCACCCTCCAGTCCTGGAACCAACTAAGGCAGCAATTTGGCCTGACCAAAATGTCGGACAAACCATAGGTTCACACCAGCGCTGACTGACACCACCTTCAAAAGATGAGGACAGGATGGGGGGGCACTGACAGTCAGGATACTGACACTGACACGGACGGCAGGATCGCAACAATAGACGAACTGACAGAGAAATTCCAGCTAGCCAGGGGGAACGAGCTGAGGTGCTTGCAACTCAAAAGCTTCCTACGAAATGAGACAAGGACGTACCCACAACCGCCACAACAGACATTACTGGAAGATTTACTAGACGCAAGCATACTAGAGACAGGAAACTGTAGCGACATGTATGACCGACTGGTAGAAGGGGCCGATACCGCACTGGACGCAACAAGAATGAAATGGGAGGAGGACCTGGAGATCGAAATAGGGTGGGGACTCTGGAGCGAAGCACTGCATAGGGTCAATTCCACCTCCATGTGCGCAAGGCTCAGCCTGATGCAACTGAAAGTGGTACATAGAGCCCACTTAACAAGAACCCATATGAGTAGGTTCTTCCCGGAGATGGAGGATAGATGTGAACAGTGCCAAGGAGGCCCAGCCAACCACGCCCACATGTTTTGGTCTTGCCCCAGATTTGTGGAGTACTGGACAGCCTTCTTCGACAGCCTTCTTCGAGGCAATGTCCAAAGTGGTGAGGGTGGAGCCATGCCCGAAAGTGGCGGTCTTCGGGGTTTCAGACCAGCCAGATCTATTCCTGGGAGGAGGGCTGACGCCCTGGCCTTTGCCTCCCTGATCGCCCGCTGTAGAATCCTGTTCGGCTGGCGGTCAGCAGCACCACCCAAAGCTGCAGACTGGCTGTCCGACCTCTCAGAATCTCTCCAAATGGAGAAAATCAAATTCACCATCCGAGGGTCAGACGACGGCTTCCACAGAACGTGGGAACCATTCACCCAATTGTTCCGGGCCCTGTTTGTGGCCAACAAACTAGCCGAAGAATAGCCAGGTAGCCAAGAACCAGGGGACAGTAGCCAAAGGCATGAGAGGGAGAGATAGACCGGGAGAGGAGGGGGGGGGGACTGCTAATTCTAAGAGGAAGGAAAGACAAACCACAGAGAGGGGGGGGGGTTGGGAGAAAGCGGGAAGAGACGGGGAGTGAGCACGAGACTACAACGGCACCGAAATCCGTCCGGGAGAAGCAAGGGACAACAGCGCCAGACCCATTTGAGTATCGCCCTCCGTAATTGTCTCGCTGGCACCCAAAAGTATATCTGACCCCCGCCCTCTCCACCCACAAACAGATGCCTACTTATGTGTGTAAATAATTGATTTTTTTTTTTCTCTCGTGTTGTTACCTTTTTTCTCTTTTTTTCCCCCTTTGTGATTTGTATGTGTGCCCTTATATGTATATATGTGTGTATATATATATATATATATCATATCCTGTGTACATAACGGCAAATATACTTTGTTCAAAAACCCGATTTAAAAAACATTTATTTTTTAAAAAGCACCTCTTTCCGGACTTGTGGGAGGAAACCATGGACCCAGAGGAGACCTACGCAGACAAGTGGAGAATCTGGAGACTCTGCACAGGCAGTGACCCTAACAGGAATCGAGCCCGGGACCCTGGCGCTGTGAAGCAACAGTGCTAACCATTATGTTAACGTGCCACCCAAACTCCCACTGTGCTATAGCGTTCTGCAGCTATAGCGTTCTGCAGTCTTTCTACATTTAAATATTCTATTTCCTATTCTTCCTGTCAAAGTGGACAATCTCACATTTTGCTCACTCACTTGATCAATCTATATCCTTTTGCAGACTCTTTGCGACCTCCTCCGAAATTGCTTTCCTACAGATCTTGTATGGTCAGCAAATTTGGCTGCAGTAGTCAGTCCCTTCAAATTATTGATTGTGATTTGTAAATAGTTACAAAAAAAATTTAGAGTACCCAATTAATTTTTTTTCCCATTAAGAGGCAATTTAGCGTGGCCAATCCACTTAACCTGCACTTCTTTTGGGTTGTGGGGGCGAAACCCACGCAAACACGGGGAGGATGTGGAAACTCCACTCGGACAGTGACCCAGAGCCGGGATCGAACCTGGGACCTCGGCGCCGTGATGCCGCAGTGCTAACCCACTGCGCCACCGTAGTGCCTTCTGATTGTAAATAGTTGAAGGCCCAGAACTGATCCCCACGGCATGCCATTAGTTCTAGATTGCCAACTTAAAATGAGCTGTTTACCTTGACCATTTGATTCCTGTTAGTTAGCCAATCCTCTATTCATGCTCTCGTCTTGTGCAGTAAACTTTTATATGGCACCTTATTGAATGCCTTTTGGAAATCTAGACAGGGTACACCTACTGGTTCCCCTTCACAACCTCAAAGAACTCTAATAAACTTGTCAAACATGATTTCGCTTTCACAAACCATGTTAACTCTGCCTGATCACAGTGATTTTCTTTTCTTAACAAATATTTTTATTGAAGGTATTTTCAATTATATACAGAACCCCCCCCCCCGACATCTTACCACTTTTCAATTGACAATCTCCACCTCGAGAAGAACCCCTTCATCTGCATCTTTAAGAACAAACTTTATCTTCCCCAGATGCAAAAACCTCGCCAAGTCATTCACCCACACTTTAGGTGGCTCCGGGTCCTGCTGCCTGAACAATATCTGCCTCTGGGCTATCGTCCAACGCAGCAGCCTCTCTCCCCACCAGCACTGCCGGTTCTTCCGAAACTCCAAATATTGCCACCCACGGGCTCGGAGCCACCTTCGCCCCCAGACCTTTGACATAATTCCCGCAATGGCCTCCCAGTATTCTTTCAACTTCGGGTGTGCCCAAAACATGTGGAAATGATTTGGCGGTCCGTTTGCGCAGTGCCCACATCTATCCTCTGTTCCTGGAAAGAACCGACACATCCTTGACACCATCATGTGTGTCCTATGCACCACTTTGAACTGGATGAGACTCCGGCTCACGCATGAAGGTTTGCCCTTCACACGGCCTCACTCTGTAGCCCGGCTTCTAAGGACCGCCCCCTTCCAGCTCCCATTCCTATTTTAGTTTTATTTCCTCCTCTGAAACCCCCCCCCCCCCCCTCTCCATCAACTCCCCAACTATGACCGAAATCCTTCACTCTCCTATCTCGTCCTTTGACAGAATCTTATCTTGCAGCGTTGGGTGTGGTAATTTCGGGAACATAACCAACTCCTTCTTAACAAAGTGCCTGACCTGCAGATACCGAAAGCCATTCCCCCTCAGAAGTTGGAACTATGCCTCCAGCTCTCCCAACTCTGCAAACAGATCCCTAAAGCACTCTATCCCCACCCACACCCCTGCTCTGAACGTGGAATTCAAGCCTGACAGAATAAACCTTTGGTTGCCACAGTGACATATTTCCATCTTAAGATGCTGCTCTTAAAGCTGATACCACTACCGTGCTCATGGAGCACCTGGTCGGAGAGACGGAAGGCGTGCCACTAATAGTGCCATCAAACGTGTCCCGCTACACGAGGCCTCCTCCATCTGACCTCACACTGACCTCTTTCCCCCTCTACCCGCTTTCTGACTTCTCAGTGTTCGCCGGCCAGTAATAATTCAACAGACTCGGCAGAGCTAACCCCCCTCTCCGTCTGTCCCTCTCCAAAAACGCCCTCCAAATCCAGGGTACCTTACCAGCCCATATAATCTCCAAGATCATCCTATTGACACTACCAAAAAAAGAATTGGGCACAAAAATCGGGAGATTTGGAAGACGAACAGAAATTTCGCAGCACTTAATTTACCTGTCTGGACCTTTCTGGCCAACAACAGCAGCAAGACCACCTCCTTAAATCCTCTTTCACGCCCTCCACCAGATTAGCCAAGTTCAACTTGTTCAGCTGGGTCCAACTAGGCACCACATGTATCGGAAACCCGCCCCGACCAGCCGAAACAGGAACATCTCCAAGCCCTTCCCGAGAACCCGCCTGTTGACCAGGAATTCCTCGCTCTTTCCCATGTTGAGCTTGTTCCCCGAAAACGAGCCAAACAGCCTGGCGCACAGTCGTCTATACGTGTTGCCAGCAGCTTCACCCACATTTAGCAATGATATCGGGTAGTATGATCCACATTCCTCTGGGTCCTTATCATTTAAAAAAATAAGTGAAATTGAAGCCTGAGATAGTGTGGGCGGGAGCTCCCCCTTTCTGACCGACTCATTATACATCTCCACTAATAGGGGTCTCCATTCGTGACAAACTTTTTATAAGACTCTGCCGGGAACCCGTCCGGACCTGGGCCTTCCCAGACTACCCAAGCCCATGCACCCCATTATCTCCTCCAGCCCGATCGCGGTGCACAACCCCTGCACCTTCCCCCTCCTCGACCACCGGGAAATCCAATCCATCCAAAAATCGCCTCATGCCTTTATCCCCTACCGGAGGTTCCGAGCTGTGCAACCTGAGGTAAAAGGCCTCAAATACTCCGTTTGCCTCCCCGGACTCGGTGACCACCTTCCCCCCCCCCCCACCACGACCACCAAATTTTTCATCCGAGCAAACCATCTGGAGCTTCTTTCTTTCCTTTAACAGCACCTCCTCAGGGGCCACCCAGGACCTCTGGTCCACCACCAGAATGGCCTCCACTAATCTTTGCCTTTCTAGCTGCTCCCCCTTCTCCCTTTGCACCAGATCGAGATAAACTCCCCTCTCATCCATCCTATTAAGCTTCACATAGTTTTGCACAGCCACCCCTATTCTTTCTTATCCACCAACAGCCCTACATCTAGCCCCCGCTGCGACTGCTGGGAACCCCCTCTCTCCATGCGCAGGTCTACTAGATACAGCTCATGGTCTAACACCACGATCGCCGAATATTTTGTCCTTTGTCACCTTTTTTTACAAATTATTCATCGTTTCAGTCGAGGGCATATATATTCACCAGTAACACGGGTCTCCAACCTCACGTTTATCATCACAAACCTGCCCCCGAGATCTGCCACAATATTACCAGCTGAAAAAGCCACCCACTTACTGACCAGCACAGCTACCCTTCTCATCTTCATATCGAACCCTAAAAGGAACACCCGCCACACAACCTTTCCTCAACCTCGTCTGATGCGCCAGATTTAAATGAGTCCCTTGCATGAACACCACATCTGCCTTCAAACTCAAGTGCGTAAAGCCGTGGGACCTCTTGATCGGCCCATTCAATCCCGTGAGTGATCAGCCTGGTTGGAGCGTTCCAGGCCCCCTCAGCCATATCCACTGTTTAATGCGATCCTCCAGGCCCACGTCCCGCCCACCTGTTCGGGTACACTGAGGGAGAATTCAGAATGTCCAATTCACCCAACAAGCGTGTCTTTCAGGACTTGTGGGAGGAAACCGGAGCACCTGGAAGAAACCCATACAGACATGGGGAGAACAGACGGTGACCAAAGCCGGAAATCGAACCCGGGTCCCTGGCACTGTGAAGTAACATGCTAACCACTGTACTACCGTAATGAGTGGTGTGCCACAAAGATCAGTGTTGGCACCTCAAACATTTCACAATCTTTTAAATACAAATGACTTGTATCGAGGGACCAAAGATATGGTTGATAAATTTTGGCAGCATGGTAGCACAAGTGCCAGGGTCCCACGTTCGATTTCCCCACTGGGTCACTGTCTGTGCAGAGTCTGCACGTTCTCCCCGTGACTGCGTGGGTTTCCTCCGGGTGCTCTGGTTCCCTCCCGCAGTCCAAAGACTTGCAGGTTAGGTGGATGGCCATGCTAAATTGTCCTTAGTGTCCAAAAATGTTAGGAGGGGTTATTGGGTTTCGGGGATAGGGTGAAAGTGAGGGCTTAAGTGGGCCGGTGCAGACTTGATGGGCCGAATGGCCTTCTTCTGCACCGTATGTTCTATGAATCATGGTGATACAAATTGCTGGTGACACAAAGATAGGTGGGAAAGTAAGCAGAGAAGAGAACATGAGGCTACAAAAGGATATAAATAGGTTATGTGAGTGGGCAAAGATCTGGCAAATGAAGTGTAATGTGGGAAAATGTGCGATTGTCCATTTTGGCAGGAAGAATTTTTTAAAAGCACATTATCAAAATGGTGATAGATTGAGAGGAATCTGGGTGTTCTAGTGTATGAATCTTAAAAGGCTAGTCTTCAGGTTCAGCAGGTTATTAGGAAATCTAATAGAAAGTTGTTGTTTATTGTGAGGAGAATTGAATATAAACATAGGGTGGCCATGCTTCAGTTGTGCAGAACACTGGTGAGACCATATGTGAAGAATTATATACAGTATTGGGCTCTTTATGTAAGGAAAGATGTAAATGCTTTGGAAGCAGTTCAGAAAAGGTTTAATTGACTAATGCCTGAATTGGACAGGGTGTCTTGTGAGGAAAGGGTTGGACAGGCTCGATATATCCACTGGAGCTTAGGAGAGTAAGACATAACTTTGATTGAAACATAAGATCCTGAGGGGTCTTGACAGGGTGGATGTGGAAACGATGTTTCCTCTTGAAGGAGAACCTGGAACTCGGACTCGCTGTTCAAAAAAATGTAGATGTCGCTTATTTAAGACGGTGGTGAGGAGAATTTTTTTTCAGGGCAGGCAGAGTCTTTGAATATTTTTAAGGCAGAGCTAGATAAGATTTTTGATAAGCAAGGGCAGAAAGGCTATTGGGGGTGGAGTCAGAATAGTGGAGTTGAGGTAAAAATCAGATCAGTCAAGACATGATCTTGTGGAGTGGTGGAGCAGGCTAGAGAGGTTGTGCAGCCTACTCCTCCCAAATTGCATGTTTGTATGATATTTGCACTTTTCTGATCCTTTGGGACCTTTCCAGAATCTAAGAAATTTTAGAAGATTATGACAAATGCATCCACTACCTATAGCCATTTCTTGTCAGGTCTAAGAGATTTAACAGACTTTGGTCTCATTAGTTTTCCTAGCACTTTCTCTCCGGTGATTGTGATTGTATTAAGCTCACCCTCCCCTTTCCCTCTTGATTTTCCACTCTTCATGGCATGAATTTTGTGCCTTCTACTGTGAAGAAAGATGTAAATTACTTGTTCAAAGTCTCTGCCGTTTGCTTATTCCCCAATATTACTTCCTCATTTTCACCCTCTTAAGGCAGGGTTCTTCAAATGCAAGTCGGGACCCAGGGTGGGTGTTGGGAGGGTTGTGGAGCGACCGGTGGTGGTGTTCCCGATCGTGGGAGAAGCACCTAACTGCCACGACAGGCTTTAAGTTGAGAATGCTGGCTACGACCGAGAGCAGGTTGGAGGCAAAGAGCAGGTCACGTGCCCGGCACGTATACTGACATCATGTGCCCTGTATGTCTGCCTTTATGTCGTGAATTCACGGAGAAGCGATTGCTCCATTGTCCAGCTGCGACCAAGCAAAGCATCAAGATTGTGAAGAACTGAAGATGGATCATTTAGTTATAAGGAAGAGAGGGCCAGAGGCACAAATAGGCCAGGATCTTGCAGCTGAATCTGCTGCTGAAAGCTGCTCAGGAGAGTCCACGGCAGGACAAAACCGTGATCGTGTTGGCTGAAATCGGGAACGAAGCAGGATAAAGTTTTAAAAGAAATTTGAGTACCCAATTCTTTTTTTTTCCAATTAAGGGGATAAATTGCGTGGCCAATTCATCTACCCTGCACATCTGTTTTGGTTGTGGGGCTGAGACCCATGCAGACACCGAGAGAGTGCGCAAACTTCACATGTGCAGTGACCTGGGGCCGACATCGGAAACATTATAAAGGTGATGTCTTGAGGTGTGGCCTTGCTAATTGTGCCAATGCAAATCAGGATGCAAAGCCCATGTGTGTTATATGCAGGGAAGTACTAGCAAATAGAGTTTAAAAGCCACAAAACTTTAACAAAGGCATTTGAAATCTAAGCATGGCAAGTTTGAGGCCAAACCTCTTGATTTACAATAGACTGGTAAGCCTTAATCAATCACATTTGCTGCGTTGATCAGAATGTGGCGACTGGGGGTTTTCACAGTAACTTCATTGAAGCCTACTTGTGACAATAAGTGATTATTATATTATTATTATTATTATTTTTATTGATGCTTTCCAGTGAAGTTTCAGATTTTGAAAGAGAAGAGTTAGATGAAAAATCTTTTTTGAGTTTGAGACCCCAGAGTCAATTATTATCTTACAGCTGACTCCAAATGTAGAGACTGGACTTCTGCGCCTCACCTGTGACAGCACATTAAAAACACATCACAAGTCCAAGAGGCTGTCAGCATTCTGGAGTAATGTCTCTGAGGAGTATCAAGTGCAGAGTAAAATGAGCATTTTGTTACTGTTGCCCTTCACCATGACCTACATGTGCAGGGTTGAATTTCCTATTCTCACAATGGTGAGATGGCACAAAGGAAACAGCTGAATGCTGACTTGATACACACATTGCCCTTTCCTCCTGTGAACTTGATTGAAGTGAGATCGTGAGACCAAGCAGGCTCAACTTTTGCATTAAGGTAAGTGATAATGGTACGTCGTGAAGGTGGGCCAGCATGAGTCGGCTGGCTGGTAAAAGTGGGTCTGCGGAAAGAAAAGTTGAAAAACACTGCCCTACGGGACCAGAACTCGCTATAATTAGTCTTTTTTTTTTCTTTAAAAAAAAAATACGTGTAAAAGCTATTACTGTCTCTCATTTCTTGCGAGTTTTCTCCCATATTCTAATTTCTCTCTTTCTTAAGCAATCCATTGCAAGTTCCTGAAATCTACCCAATCATCTGGCCTACCACTAAATTTCACAGCATTATGTACCTTGGGTGGGATTTTCCACACTGTGTTTTGCAGGAGCGGAGGTGGCCCACCATTTGCTGGTGGTGGTTTCTTCTGATCTCACGTTAACAGGGTTTCCCGTTCTATGGGCGGGGGTTCACCATCGGCGGGACCGGAAAATCCAGGCATTTTTCTTGCAATTTGATACTATCCTTAAATTCCTTAGTTAGCCACAGATTCTGCATCCACCTCATGAGTCTTTCTTTCTCGATGGATACATCTTTGTTGAGACTTCCGAAATGGCTCCTTCAATGTCTGACACTGCTCTACTATCTTATCTTTTAACCTATTTACCAAGTCCACTTTTGCCAATTTGGGGGTAGCAGATAAGTGATAGGCTTAGTGCCAATGCCATGGAGCCCAATCTTATCCACTTTCCACCTGCCAACCTGCTCCCACAGGATGCAGTGGAGTACATTGATTCTAGTGCTGAGTGTTTAACAAGTGCTGAAGGGTTTCACCCGCACAGTGTAACATCATGCTGCCTGGTCACTGCCTGCACTGTCTGTAGAAATGATCATTGCAAAGCAGAGAGGGGTGCTCTCTTAGCTTATTGTTTGTGAAATAAAGTGGAGCAATGTTGCTGTTGCACGATGGTTACATTTCCAAAACACTGGTTTTCTTGCGAGGGATTCCCCCCAGACTTGGCTTCGACAAAAAAAACACTTGATATTCTGTGTATTTTTGTTCACAAACCAGATGAATTGTAGTTGTTTTGTTCTGACAGAAACCACCTTAATTTAAACTCTCATCAGTCACGACTTGCTGACTGATTTGAAACAGCAGGAAACTCCTGTTACAAGACCTAGAAAATATTTCTGTCATCAAAGAGCACTTAAAATATAGAAAGTCCTTCCCCTGCACTGTAGTTGAATTACTGATACAAGCTGTGTAGAGACGTGACACCAGTGGCCCCCTAATGTGAACCCTTCCTATTGTAGTAAGAAAACTGTACCTGTATTTGTTATTGTGCCAGCGCTGTTTTGGTCATTTTTTATGTTTGTGCTTGAGTGCCCTTGTCTTCGCTTTCTGAAGATAGATTGAGGAACACTTCTTGTGCGATGAGGCCAATTGTAAGCTAACAGACTGATTTTACTTTGTGGAGAGTTCATTTTAACTCATTTTATAATATTCCTCCTAATATAGAAAGTAGCACACCACATTATCTCTGTAAATAGACTACGTATACTTTGCGGAAAAGTAAAAGCTCCAAAACTGGTTGTCATTATGCTTAAGCAGGGAATCCTCATTCTTCTATGACTGATCCCATTATTAGGCCTCCCTTGATTTTCTGTAACCATCCTTAGCCGAACAAGAAGCCAAATCTTGTCCCCTGACCCACCCGAGGTTCAACCGGCCTGGATATAGATTGGATTGGACTGTCCATTAAATCTTACCTTGAATCCGGAATCTCGCTCACCCAAAACACACATATAGCCTTTTCTCCAAGTTCCTGATGTGCGGAATGAAAAGGGAGGTGATCAATGCTTACTGGAACAGTTTATTCTTTCACGGGATGTGGGCCAATACACTCCGGTTGATGTATGCAGGAAGTGTCATTTGTTAATCAGTTTGAAGATGAGCACTTGAAACACCACAGCATACAGTGATGTAGACCAAGTGTTGGAAAATGGGATTAGAAAAGATAGGGCCTCTTTTTGTCCTGTGACACTCTGTGACTCTTATCAAATCCCTTGTATTGTGAATTCCACATCTACCTCTGCAAAGGCTGCAGATTGTGGATTTAATGCTTCTTGTACTGAAAGGCTCATTGATGTTAGCAGTGGCTCATTTAAGTTGGCAGAACTCGTATCTGAGTCAGAAGGTTTGGGATCATGTCCCACTGCAGAGCTCTGAGCACAAATTTTGGTGGCCATTTCAGTGCAGTACTCCTGTTGTCTGTGGTGTCCAATTTTAGAAAGGTGACATCGGGGGGATGTAAAAGATCTAATGGCACTATGCAAAGAAGAGCTTGGATGTTTCTTCTGGTGTCCTGGCCAATATTTATCCCGTAACCACTACTATGTTGTTTGAAGTATTTTGCCGCGTGCAAATTGGCTGCCATGTTGGCCATATTCTAATGGTGGCTGTATTTTAAATCTGATTCATTGACTGGAAAGTGCTTTTGGATGTCCTGAGGTCATGGGAGTAACCAGATAATGCAAGTCTTACCTTAAATTGATTGAAATTCCTCCTAGTCAAATAATAAAAATTTCTAAAAGGGAAGATGCTTTAGAACATCAATTGAAGAAGTTGCGTACCAAAAGGTTCAGATTATGAACTGCACATATTACTCAGACTCTGCTAAGATTGATTGATTAATTGATATTTATTGTTACATGTACCGAAGTACAGTGAAAAGTATTTTTATGCAGCCAAGCGCATGTACACAGTACGTACATAGTAGACAGAAGAATAATTGACAGAGTACGTTGACATTGGTGGATCAACAAATAGTGATTGGTTACAGTGCGGAACAAGGCCAAACAAGAGCATAGGGCGTCGTGAATCGTGTTCTTACAGGGAACAGATCAGTCCAAGGAAGAGACGTTGAGGAGTCTAGTAGCAGTGGGGAAGAAGCTGTTGCTATGTCTGGATGTACGAGTCTTCAGACTTCTGTATCTTCTGCCGCATTAAGGGTGTGGAAGAGAGCAAAGCCTGGGTGTGAGGGGTCTTTGACAATGCTGTCTGCCTTTCTGAGGCAGTGGGAGGTGTATACAGAATCAATGGAAGGATGGCAAGCTTATGTGATGCGTTGGGCTGAGTTCACCACACTGTAGTTTCTTGTGATCTTGGGCCGAGCAGTTGCCGTACCAAGCTGTAATGCAGCCAGATAGGATGCTCTCTATGGCACACCTGTAGAAGTTTGTGAGAGTCAATACAGACATGCCGAATTTCTTTAGCTTCCGTAGGAAGTAGAGATGTTGTTGGGCTTTCTTGACTGTTGCATCAACGTGAGTGGACCAGGACAGACTATTGGTGATGGTGACCCCAGGAACTTAAAGCTATCGACCATCTGTACTTCGGAGCCATTGATGTAAACAGGGGGGGGGGGGGGGGGTCGTGCTACGCTGCCTGAAGACGATAATCAGTTCCTTGGTCTTTTCAGCATTTAGAGGGAGGTTATTTTCATTACATCGTGCATCCTAGTGATCTATCTCCCTTCTGTACTCTGATTTGTCATTGTTTGAGATACGATCCACCACATTCGTATCATCTGCAAACTTATAGATTGAATTGGAGTTGAATCTAGCCACACAGTCTCGTGTATACAGGGAGTACAGTAGAGGACATCCTTGCGGGGCCCTGGTGTTGAGGACTATTGTGAAGGAGGTGTTGTTACCTATTCTGACAGATTGCAGTCTGTTGGTGAGGAAGTCAAGGATCCAACTGCAGAGGGAGGGGTCAAGTCCAAGGTTGCAGAGTTTGGTTATTAGTCTTGTTGGGATAATGGTGTTGAAGGCAGAGCTGTAGTCTATGAACAGCAGTCTGACATGGGTATCCTTGTTGTCGAGATGTTCGAGGGTTGATTGTAGGGCCAGAGACATAGCATCTGCTGTGGATCGGTTGCTGCGGTAGGCTAACTGCAATGGATCGAGACCATCTGGTCGGCTAGCCTTGATCCGTCTCATGACTAGCCGCTCAAAACATTTCATGGTAACAGACATCACAGCCACTGGTCGGTAGTTGTTGAGGCACGCTACCTTGTTCTTCTTTGGTTCAGGTATTATGGTGGTCTTCTTGAAGCTGGTAGGGACCTCAGAACGAAGTGAGGTGAGGTGTTGAAGATATCTGCGAATACGCTGGTCAGCGCAGGCTCTGAATGCTCACCCAGGGACTCAGTCGGGGCCTGTCACTTTCTGCGGGTTTACTTTCAAGAAGGCAGCTCTTACCTCCGAGGCTGCAATAGTGGGTATGTGTGTGTCCAAGGCTGTTGTGACGGGTGGCACTGATGTATTGGCTAACTGTTCAAAGCAGGCTTGAACTTTTTCAGTTCATCGAGGAGGGACGCCCCAGCGATTACGCCTGGCTTGCTTTGTAGCCTGTGATCTCATGTAAGCCATGCTGTAGACATCTTGGGTTTGTGTCATTGGCCTGGGACTCTAGTTTGATCCGGTATTGTCTTTTGGCGTCCCTGATGGCTTTCTGTACATTGTACCTGGATTTCCTGTATAGGGCAGGGTCGTTAGACTTGAACACCTCCGTCCAGAACTTTAGCTGGGAGTGGACCTTTTGGTTGAGCCAGGGTTTCTGATTGGGAAATACCCGTATTGTCGTCTTTGGTACACAGTCCTTGACGCACTTACTGATGAAGTCTATGACGGTGGTTGCGTACTCGTCCAGGTTAGCTGCCACAGCATTGAATGTGGACCAGTCCACAGACTCCAAGCAATCGTGAAGTGTGTCCTCTGATGCCTCAGACCAGCACTGCACGGTTTTCTTGACTGGTTCAGCACGCTTGAGTTGCTGTTCGTAAGCCGGAAGTGGGAGTACCGGCTTGTGGTCGGATTTGCCAAAGTGTGGTCGGGGAATGGAGCGGTAGGCACTATTGATGCTCGTGTAGCAGTGGCCCAGGATATTTGCACCTCTGGTGGGGCAGGTATGTTGATGGAGTTTGGGTAGAACCTTCCTGAGGTTGGCCTGGTTGAGGTCTCCAGCCACGATTGTCAGGGCTTCAGGGTGATTTGTTTCTTGGTTGTTGATGGTGGAGTGTATTTTGTCAAGTGCTTTCTTCACTTCCGCCCGGGATGGGATGTAGAATGCTGTGATGAGTACACAGGTGAATCTCACAGGTGAGAGTAAATATGGAGGGAGCAGCCTCCAGCCTTTGAAAGGATATTGTATATTTTAGCCGATGGTAAAAACAAAAGTGAAACGCGAGTGATTTCAGGTAAATTAAATTTCTTTCTGATCTGATGATAATCGAAAAAAGATTTTCTGATTACTGCCAACAAACCTGTTATTCAGCCGTGCCTAGTTGCATTCAATGCACGATGCTCGCATAATCCCAAGAGCATCAAAACCGTGATTCTTTTGAAGTTCATTCATGAGACCATGGAGGGACAGCAAGGTGGCGCAGTGGTTAGCACTGCTGCCTTACGGCGCAGAGGACCAGGTTTGATCCTGGCCCCGGGTCAAGAAAACCGGGTCACTGTCCGTGTGGAGTTTGCACAATCTCCCCGTGTCTGTGTGTGTTTCGCTCCCACGAACCAAAAGATGTGCAGTGTAGCTAAATTGCCCCTTAATTGGGAGAAAAATAATAATTGGGTACTCTAAATTTGTTTTCAAAAAGGGACTCATGAGATCATGGGATGTGAGCATTGCCCTAGAGTAAGGTGTGGTGAGGAATACATCAGTGTCATGCTCTTGATCAAAGATTTGGAATGTGAATCACCACAGCAAAGAGGGAAAAAAATAGACTGACCATTTTCTATTAAATATGGAATGGGTAGATGGGAATTGACAGAAACAAGTATCCGGTGCCCACGGTAGCCACAACATGCGGTCGCCATCCACACAAAGACAAAAGACCATTTGTTTCCAAGACAGTTATCATCGAACTTCCCAAGGGAAATCTAACACTGGAACAAGCTGCCAAAGAGAATAATCACAGCCCCATCACTGGAAAGTCCCATCTTTAGATTATTTCCATTTACAAATTTTCAATGTCAAGACTACCGTCTCAGCAGGTATCACCTGGTTTAGCTGGCACTACCCATATAAATGCATGGAATACAGTTATTAGTCTGTAGTACCTGTCATGATATTCAAACACACATCGTCTGCTGTCATCAGGGCCTGCAAAGACACCTTTGCTCGCCACAGCATTCCGATGACTGTCATGTCGGACAATGAGCACTGTTTTGCCAGCCATGAATGGTCATCCTTTGCAGCCTCGTATGGCTTCACACACGTGACGTCCAGCCCTCTGCATCCCCAGTCCAATGGAAAGGCGGAGAAGGGCGTTCACATTGCCAAGCAGCTCCTCTGCAAGGCTGCTGCTGCCGGATTGGACTTCTATCTCGCCCTGCTGGCCTATTGCTCGGCCCAACTAGCCACTGGTCTCTCGCCAGCACAGCTGCTGATGGGTCGCGCCCTCAGAACCACTGTGCCTTCCATCCTGGCACCAACAATAGACCATGCTCTGGTACTGCATAGGATGCAACTGCAGCGCGATCGCCAGAAGAGATCGTACGACACAAGGGCAACTGATCTTCCCTCCCTGGCCCCTGGAGACAACGTCCGCATTCATCTACCAGACGGTGGCTGGTCAGCACCTGCCGAAGTTCTCCGACGCGTGGCTCCCGCTCGTTCCTGGTGCGCATCCCGGATGGATCCGTGCGTAGGCGTAATCGGCGAGCCCTTCGCCTACTTCCACGCTCGCAACGGAACCATACACAGACGCCGTGTCCTCCACTGGTTCCTGATAGCGACTTCGTGGAGCTGCCATATACCATGCCCCTTCTGTCTCCGCCCGTGGCCAGGCTCGCACCACAGCCGGTGGTTCTCGACCCACCCTTGAGGCGGTCAACCCGAATTCGTCGCCCACCTACTAGACTGGACTTATGAGACTGTTCACACGTCAAGTTTTAGCAACTACTGTATTGTAACATGTCACTGTTTTATCGTTCCAGGTCTCGTTTGATCGGACCACATTTCAACGTTCTTCTTCTTTTGTTATGGTACAACCTCGTTAGCATGCCACACCTGACATCGCCCCTTGTATATAGTTACACCACATGTACATGCTGTAAATATCACGCGCACACACACCTTTATCTGCACTCAGGACACATTCATATTTATAACCACATAGGCACACAATCTTGTAAAAAAGGGGGGATGTCATGATATTCAAACACACATCACAACACGCACATCATGATAGACAGACCAACAGACCAATTAGCACACACAACACGACAGACAAGAGCAGACACAGTATAAGACAAGAAACACGACACCTGGTGGTCAGTCCATCTGGAGACAGGACAAGGCCAGGACCTCATTAACAAGACACTCACACAGTCACCACGTGCTGAGTGCCAAGACAGATGTGTAAATAACTAGTTGGAATAAAACTGCGTTGTACCAATCGCAACCGTGTTGGTTCGTCTGTACCTCAGAGCACCCAACACTACAGTACCGACACAATGAAAGCACGTTGCCTCCTTCCCAAACAGGTTTTGCAAATCCTGACGCCACCAGTTGTTGATGCCATGAGGCATTTGGCCTGTGAATAGTTTGCCGCAGCCAGTTCGTGTATGTGCTCCCTCTCGGCCATTTTGTCTAGCAGGTGAATAATTCTAACCATTATTGGAACGTAACTATGACTAATATTCCAAGCTCACAGACCACCGATCATTAAGGTAATGGACAGGCTCCATCTCCGTTTGCATTTGTCTGCAGAGGCAGTTTCAGTTGTCATGGGTGAAGATTGGAGATGCCTGGCCCTGTCCAGTTCAAATGTGGCATGCAAAGTGCCCAACAGTAACATGGCAGCTAAATTCTCATAGATTTTTGCCAGTGGCGTCTGTTTTTGAGGTGCTCTTCCATGATCCCCCATGTAATATAAAAAGCCCTAAAATGGGTTTGGAGGTCTGTAAATGATTTTCTTTAAAAGAGGTTGATTTTATAAATACCTTAAGTCCTGGCATTGTTGGTAACCTTTTTTAATGGCATTTACTAATGCCTGATTGTGATGATGCTATACTCTGCTCTTTGCAGAGTAGCAAGGCAAAATGCTATGGGAATCTGGCTGAATCCTTCACCCTGGCCTTTGATGAGACCAAGGCCCCGAGGCTGATCCTCCACATGGAGAGTTGAGATAATTTAATTTGTATGGTTCTAGAATCATAGAATGTACAATGCAGAAGGAGGCTATTCAGCCCATCGAGTCTACACCGGCCCTTTGAAAGAGCACCCCATTTAAGCTCACACTTCCAACCTATCCCCCAAACCCAGTAACCCCACCCAACCTATTTTGGACACTAAGGGCAATTTGACATGACCAATCCACCTAACCTGCACACCTTTTGGACTGTGGGAGGAAACCGGTGCACCCGGAGGAAACCCACGCAGATACTACGGGTAGAATGTACAGACAGTGACCCAAGCTGGGAATTGAACCCGAGACCCTGGAGCTGTGGAGCAACTGTGCTAACCACTGTGCTACCGTGCTTCAGTTAACCAGTATGTCACAGTGGTGTTGTTGGTATCCTCTCGTTCAGACCTTGAACAATTTACTTAATGGATATTTCCATGCACCATAATTATGGGATTCGGGAGAGCAGCCCTGGAGTGATTTGGCGTCTAACTCTAACTAATCTCAAACTATGGAGAAAACGAATAGAGGAAGGGTACAAGCTGTAATATGTGACATTGCTGGAACACAATATTGACAATGAAAGTCAAGAATATTGATACATTCAAGGAAATCTATACCTATAAGTCACATGGAGTGAGAATTGCCTGTTACATTTTCAATAATGGAAGATATTACATCATGATGAGATTTCCATTAGAGAAAGAAAAAGGATTTGGAACTGGCCAGTAACCATTCGCTGAAAATTCTCAAATCAACTTGGGTGTTGTTATTTTTTTCTCTAAATTTAATGTACCCAATTATATATATTTTCCAATGAAAGGGCAATTTAGTGTGATCCACCTAATCTGCACATCTTTGGGTTGAAACCCACGCAGACATGAGGAGAATGTGCAAACTCCACACGGACAGTGACCCAGGGCCGGGATTCGAACCCGGGTCCTCAGTGCCGCAGCCTCAGTGCTATCCATTGTGCCACATGCCGCCCTTTAAGGAAAGTTAATAATCAAGTGTAGTGTTTCACTGTGACTCTAAGTCAAGTCCAGTTTTGTTGCATCAGCTTCCTTTATAAGACCATAAGACCAGAAGACATAGGAGCGGAAGTAAGGCCATTCGGCCCATCGAGTCCACTCCGCCATTCAATCATGGCTGATTTCAACTCCATTTACCCGCTCTCTCTCCATAGCCCTTAATTCCTCGAGAAATCAAGAATTTATCAACTTCTGTCTTAAAGACACTCAACGTCCCGGCCTCCACCGCCCTCTGTGGCAATGAATTCCACAGACCCACCACTCTCTGGCTGAAGAAATTTCTCCTCATCTCTGTTCTAAAGTGACTCCCTTTTATTCTAAGGCTGTGCCCCCGGGTCCTAGTCTCCCCTGCTAATGGAAACAACTTCCCTACATCCACCCTATCTAAGCCATTCATTATCTTGTAAGTTTCTATTAGATCTCCCCTCAACCTCCTAAACTCCAATGAATATAATCCCAGGATCCTCAGACGTTCATCGTATGTTAGGCCTACCATTCCTGGGATCATCCGTGTGAATCTCCGCTGGACCCGCTCCAGTGCCAGTATGTCCTTCCTGAGGTGTGGGGCCCAAAATTGCTCACAGTATTCTAAATGGGGCCTAACTAATGCTTTATAAAGCTTCAGAAGTACATCCCTGCTTTTATATTCCAAGCCTCTTGAGATAAATGACAACATTGCATTTGCTTTCTTAATTACGGACTCAACCTGCAAGTTTACCTTTAGAGAATCCTGGACTAGGACTCCCAAGTCCCTTTGCACTTCAGCATTATGAATTTTGTCACCGTTTAGAAAATAGTCCATGCCTCTATTCTTTTTTCCAAAGTGCAAGACCTCGCACTTGCCTACGTTGAATTTCATCAGCCATTTCTTGGACCACTCTCCTAAACTGTCTAAAGCTTTCTGCAGCCTCCCCACCTCCTCCATACTACCTGCCCCTCCACCTATCTTTGTATCATCGGCAAACTTAGCCAGAATGCCCCCAGTCCCGTCATCTAGATCGTTAATATATAAAGAGAACAGCTGTGGCCCCAACACTGAACCCTGCGGGACACCACTCGTCACCGGTTGCCATTCTGAAAAAGAACCTTTTATCCCAACTCTCTGCCTTCTGCCTGACAGCCAATCGTCAATCCATGTCAGTACCTTGCCTCGAATACCATTTTACTCAGCAGTCTCCCGTGAGGCACCTTATCAAAGGCCTTTTGGAAGTCAAGATAGATAACATCCATTGGCTCTCCTTGGTCTAACCTATTTGTTATCTCATCAAAGAACTCTAACAGGTTTGTCAGGCACGACCTCCCCTTACTAAATCCATGCTGACTTGTCCTAATCTGACCCTGCACTTCCAAGAATTTAGAAATCTCATCCTTAACAATGGATTCTAGAATCTTGCCAACAACCGAGGTTAGGCTAATTGGCCTATAATTTTCCATCTTTTTCCTTGTTCCCTTCTTGAACAGGGGGGTTACAACAGCGATTTTCCAATCCTCTGGGACTTTCCCAGACTCCAGTGACTTTTGAAAGATCATAACTAACGCCTCCACTATTTCTTCAGCTATCTCCTTTAGAACTCTAGGATGTAGTCCATCTGCGCCCGGAGATTTATCAATTTTTAGACCTCTTAATTTATCAACAATTTGAGAATCGCATTCTGAAATTATGTTGATTTATATAATTAATCCCACTGGTTTATGGTGACTTGAATAAGTCGGGTTTTGTTATTACGTGATGGGGAGTTAGGAGTGCGACAGGTTTTTTTATAACCAGTTTTTATTCTGCGGTTCACACCATTTTTGGGCTTGGAAAATTGCAGATTATGTGCTGATAAGTTTCGATGGCGTTTGTGTCTCAAACCAAAACAAATGATTGTGATCAAAGATAAATCATTCCTCACACAGTTTTGTGTACCTGACCTTCAAGAAGGGCATTGATTTATGAGTGGGTTCAGGAATAGTGATGAAGAAGATGTATGACTTGGCGTTCTTGTGTTGTGAGAAGAGGCATGCAGAATTGAGCATGGTTTTATTGAAGAGCAAGTACCAAGGCCTGAATATTTGTAAATATGTGCACAGCTCCTACTTAGGCTCCTGTGAGTGTGGAAGTGATTTTTGAACCCAAATAGTCAAGTAAACATTTTGTTTAGTCACTAGTGAATGAGACCCTGTGCCTTGGTAAGCTCTGTGATTGTAAAAATAAACAGAAGTTGAGTGTTTTTATTTATTTTACACTGTGGTCGAATATAAATAACCTGTTCAGTGGTTCGTAGATTTGGGGTCACCACCATTTTGAATTTTTCCAGAGTGAATGTTGTTAAAAATTTCACTGGCCACAGAAACTGAACTTCACAGATTTACCATCACTCCCATAAGCAGGGACCTTGCATCTTCTGCTATCTGTACACCTATCTGCCCGATAACCAGTTAGGTAACAGTATTAATCCAGGATCATGACGTTTTACTGTGTGCACTGGTCAATGTAATCTCGCCCATTGCCTTTTGTGAGCCTTGTTCAAAGGCAGATTGAAGAGCTTTGTAAACCAGCAAATTGTTTTTTTCTTGAAATGTGTGAATGAACAGATTACTACTTTCTGGTAATGTTTATTTCCGACTGCTCATCACACAAAATAGTTAGCTTTGCCACAATTGTAGACAGACAGGTTAACAATCTTTTTTTAAAAATTTGATCATGGGACATGGGCATCACAGGCTGTGCCAGCAAGTATTGTCCATCCCTAATTGCCCTTGAGGGGCCATTTAATTATAACCACATTGCAGACCAGGTAAGGATGGCAGATTTCCTTCCCTAAAGAATGGGTTTTTACGATAATCAACAATGGTTTCATGGTCACCATTAGACTTTTAATTCCAGATTTTTCTTGAATTCAAATTTTATCATCTGCAGTGGTGGGGTTTGAACCTGGGTCCCCAGTGCATTACTCTGAGTCTCGGGTTTACTAGTCCAGTGACAATACGGTAGACAACGGGGAGCCAAACGATGTGGCATGTCTGGATTTCCAGGAAGCTTTTGACAAGGTGCCACACAAAAGGTTGCTGCATAAGATAGAGATGCATGGCTTTAAGGGTAAAGTAGTAGCATGGATAGAGGATTGGTTAATTAATAGAAAGCAAAGAATAGGGATTAATGGGTGTTTCTCTGGTTGGCAATCAATAGCTAGTGGTGTCCCTCAGGGATCAGTGTTGCGCCCACAAATTGTTCACAATTTACATAGTTGATTTGGAATTGGGGACCAAGTGCAAATTGTCCGAGTTTGCAGACGACACTAAGATGAGTGGTAATGCAAAAAGTGTAGCGAATACTGGAAGTCTGCAGAGGGATTTGGATCATTTAAGTGAATGGGCTAGGGTCTGGCAGATGGAATACCATGTTGACAAATGTGAGGTAATCCATTTTGGTAGGAATAACAGCAAAAGGGATTATTATTTAATATGCTGCTGTGCAGATGGACCTGGATGTCCTCGTGCAAGAGTCGCAAAAAGTTGCTAAAGTAGGTGCAACAGATGATTAAGAAGGCAAATGGAATTTTGTTCTTCATTGCTAGAGGATTGGAGTTTAAGACTAGGGAGGTTATGCTGCAACTGTATATGGTGTTAGTGAGGCCACACCTGGAGTATTGTGTTCAGTTTTGGTCTCCTTATCTGAGAAGGACGTACTGGTGCTGGAGGGTGTGCAGAGGAGATTCACTAGGTTAATCCCAGAGTTGAGGGGGTTGGATTACGAGGAGAGGTTGAGTAGACTGGGGCTATACTCGTTGGAATTTAGAAGGATGTGGGGGGATCTCATAGAAACATATAAAATTATGAAGGGAATAGATAGGATAGATGCGGGCAGTTTGTTTCCACTGGCGGGTGAAAGCAGAACTAGGGGGCATAGCCTCAAAATAAGGGGAAGTAGATTTAGGACTGAGCTTAGGAGGAACTTCTTCACCCAAAGTGTTGTGAATCTATGAAATTCCTTGCCCAGTGAAGCAGTTGAAGCTCCTTCATTAAATGTTTTTAAGATAAAGATAGATAGTTTTTTAAAGAATAAAGGATAAAGGGTTATGGTGTTCGGGCGGGAAAGTGGAGCTGAGTCCACAAAAGATCAGCCATGATCTCATTGAATGGTGGAGCAGTCTGAGGATCAGATGGCCTACTCCTGCTCCTAGTTCTTATGTAATACCGCTACGCCATCGCCTCCCTGAGTGAACTGATGCTCTGCTATCTCTGTTACATCTGTTTGCATCCAGGCCTGAAGTATCATTGTATACCTGCCATGCAGGTTGGTTGGGCCAGTTGTCCTACTTCTGTGTTATTACTTAATGTATTCCAAAGGAAAAAATGTGTGTCCTTTCTGTGCCTCTGTGTGAGACAAAGGACATTGTACGTAACCATGAGGGTGAGGTCTGGTGGCCGATAATAGTTAAGTCAACTTGGAATGTTTTTTTTTATAAAGTAAAACCAAAAATGTTCCCATTTTTATTTTCTGCAGTCATACATGAGGGCTTGGTGTCATATTTATATTCCTGTGGATATTCTGATTACAGAACAGATACCAAGCAGGAGGTGCTGGGCCACAGTCCCAACTGCTGCTCTAATCCAATCAGCTCGTTTACAGAATCGCTGCTGTGTTAGCCTTGCCACCTTCAATGGGATGTTTTTAAAAGAGAATGAAAAAACCCTGAGAAGTATGGAAGATCTTTCAGAAGAAATTGAGAGAGCCGGAAAAGAGCCAAATTTCAGACGAGTGAAGGCTAAATTTCGGATTGATATTTGTTTTCAGAATTTGTTCAAAATATCATATTACTCTGAGTAGTTGCCTAGATTGGTCTGTTATTAAATCAGGTCGATTTTGGATGGACTCAATTTTTTCTTAGAACAGTATCTGCTTTCACAAACACACATGTGTCAGCAATGAGGACAGTTGTGGCCCAGTTATCATCTTTAAGGACAAGTCAGGAGTGCAATGGTGCAGCCAACAACACACAAGCTTGACGCCATCCAGAACAAAGCAGCCGCTTGATTGACACTCATACACTACTTTCAGTATTCACTCCCTTCATCACCAAAGAACTGTACCAGTAGTGTACCGTCTACAAGATGCACTGCAGCAGCTCACCAAGGCTTCTATGACAGCACCTTCCAAACCCGTGACCTCTACCATCTAGAAGGACAATGGCAGCAGATGCATGGGAACACCGCTAACTACAAGTTCCTCCGATTCCAATGCACCACCCTGACTTAGAAATATATTGCTATTCCTTCACTGTCGCTGGGGCAGAATCCTGGAACTTGCCCCCAAACAGGATTGTAGCTGTTCCTACACTTCACAGACTGCAGTGGTTCAAGAAGGCAGCTCACCACCACCTTCTCAAAGGCAATTAAGAATAGGCAACAAATGCTGGCCTAGTCAGCAACACCCATATCTCATGAATGAATAATTTAAAGAGAAAAAAAAAATCAATTTGAGGTAGCGGGTTCAACCCCTCTGGAGACTTGTGCACATGGTCCAGGCTGGCACTTCAATGCGGCACTGATGGAGTGGAACAGTTGGATGTGCCATAGTCAGAAAACCCACCTGTTCTCTTAGCAGGACACGCACTCACGGTATCATTCAAAGAAAGGTAAGGACTTCTCCCTGATGTCCTGGACAATATGGACAATAATATGAATGATCTTTATTAGTGTCACAAGTAGGCTTACATTAACACTGCAATGAAGTTACTGTGAAAATCTCCTAGTCGCCACATTCTGGCATCTGTTCGGGTACACGAGAGAGAATTCAGAATGTCCAATTCACCTAACAAGCACATCTTTCAGGACTTGTGAGAGGAAACCACAGCACCCGCAGACACGGGGAGAAAATGCAGACTCCACACAGACCGTGACCCAAGGCGGGTATTGAACCAGGGTCCCTGGCACTGCGAATAAACAGTGCTAACCACTGTGCTACCGTATATATCCTCATCTATCACCTAAAAACAACAAATTGCATGGTTATTCCTCTCATTGTTGGATATAGAATTATACAAAATTGGCTACCCCATTTCCTAATATTGAAAGGAGTGACTAAAATTCAACTAAAAAGTTGTAAAGTCCTTTGGAATTTCTGAATTTGTGTAAGTCATTATATAGATAGAATTTCCTTCTTCATATTTTATGAGTAAATTCTTCTTCACATAAATATTTTTGAAGGTATTTATTTCACATAGAGCCCACACCCATGGGTGGCACGGTGGCATTGCGGTTAACACTGCTGCTTCACAGCACCAGGGACCTGGGCTTAATTCTGGCCTTGGGTCACTGTCAGCGTGGAGTTTGCACTTTCTCCCTGTGTCTGCTTGGGTTTCCTCTGGGTGCTCCGGTTTCCTCCCTCAGTCCAAAGATGTGCGGGTTAGGTGGATTGGCCATGCTAAAAGTGCCCATAATGTCCCAAAAAAACGTTAAGTGGGGGTTACGGGGTTAGGATAGAGACATGGGCTTGAGTAGGGCACTCTTTGTAAGGACCGGGTGCAGACACGATGGGCCGAATGGTCTCCTTCACTGTAAATTGTATAATTCTTTCAGAGTGTCGACGCCGACTTGATGGGCCAAATGGCCTCCATCTGCACTGTAGGAATGGTTCTAATTGGTTAAGGAATAATTAAATGATGCAGTCGGCTATGTTGGGATTCTTGAGATGGATAACATGGGTAAGATTGTGATCTTGGAAACAAACTTTATTTTAATATTCAGCCAAATTGTTTTTGACAAACGTTGTCTCACACACAGTAATCAGCCTCTGCAGTGCTCCTGTTTGCTGTCAGCTTTGTAAAAATTCTGTTCAATATAGTTTCATCATGGAAGAATAAATGTTCTGTTGGCAGTTTTTGTCATCGGAAAACATTTGTTGTCCTGAGCTGGCGTCACGAGTACTGCTATTGTGCTGTAGACATCCAGAACTTTCCATTTGTTTGCCTTTAATCCTTTTGATCTTTAGCTGTATAATATTAGATTGGAACCTGACAAAGGGTATTGGAACAAATTCATTTCTTGTGTTGAGATAGATGAGTTTTTAGTTAAGCTAGTGCAGTGCAAGTTTTGTTCGATAGTGTGTGATGGAGTGAACTCCTACAGATTGTGGTGCCACCTGGAAGTGGCATGTGCAAGATTTGGTGGTGACTTGACATCAGGTTTTTAAGGTGCAGGGAGGCGCGGTGACCTGGTTAGCACTACTGCCTCACGGCACCGAGGACCCGGATTCGATCCTGGCCCCGGGTCACTGTTTGTGTGGAGTTTGCACATTCTCTTAGTGTTTGCATGGGTCTCGTCCCCATAACACAATGATGTGCAGGAGAGGTGGATTGGACACTAGGGGAAGTGAGGGTTGACCCTGGTCTGGACACCAAGGGGAGTGAGGGTTGAGCCTGTTCTGGACACCAGAGGGAGTGAGGGTTGAGCCTGCTTTGGACACCAGGGGGAGTGAGGGTTGAGTCTGCCCTGGACACCAGGGGGTGTGAGGGTTGACATCCGTCTGTTTATACTCATTGTTAAAATATCTCCTATTGAGGATTTGCACAGAAAGCGATTGCAGGCTGCAACATCTGCCTGAGCCATTATTGCGGCCAATACTAAAAGCTTTAATGCAAAATCAAATGTGATTTGAAACACATTAGAAAATCTAGATAAATAATGACTTTCTTTGAATCCTAACCACAGGATGGACTTGCTTGAGGAAGTCTGACTCTGTAAAAATGTTTCCCCCCTCTATCACAGGAAACAACTATTGCCAATTAATGTATTTCGAGACTCTGGTTTTCTCGTGTTGCTTTCTGTGCTGCTCTTGTTCGGATCAGTTGGAAAAGCCATCATTGTTCGGGATTGCAGTGTCAACTATTTTACAAGATTCTTAATGCGAAACAGTTAATATTCTGCATTGGATAGTATCTTCATGTGACACTGAACACAGCAGCAGCATGTCTTAAACTGCTACACTTGTGGAAGGTAAAAACTCTTGATTCAGCTCAAAATGTTGTATGTTATGATATGGCAGGGGCATGGTGGAGTGTAGGTGCATTCTGATGCCCTTCCTCATCTGCATCTATACCGTGTTAAGATAGAAGGCACCTATCTGTTGGACTTCCTCTTGTAGACACAAGCAAGTGAAGCCACAACTTGCATCTGTAATTTTTGCCTTTAACGTAGTAAAATAACCCAAGGCATTTCACGCGAACAATATTGAACAAAATTTGACAATGCATCCCATAAGGAGGTATTAGGATAGATGAGCAAAAGTTTGGCCATAGAGGCAGATTTATATATGTTTCACCAAGGAAGAGAGAGGGAGGTTTAGGGTATAAAAGCTCAGGAGAAGTGCCAGCAGTGATAGGGAAGATGTCGTCGGGCAAGGCACCGGATGGGTGGAGTTTTATAAGAAGTTCAAGGCTAATTTGGCGCCACTGATGGTGGAAATGTTTGAGGATGCAATGGTGTTTGAGGACACAGTGGTAAAGGAAGGATTTCTGGAGGACGCAGTTGTAAAGGAAGGATGGCCGTAGACAATGAGGCAGGCATCCATTTCATTGTTACTTAAAAAGGCGAAGGATCTGTGGAGTCGTATAAGCCCATTTCACTGCTGCACATGGATGCTAAGATACTGGCGAAGGTGTTAGCGGTGAGGCTGGAGGAGTGCCTTCCCGAGGTGGTGTGGGAGGATCAGACTGGGTTCATCAAGGGCAGGCAGCTGTCGTCAGAATGTGTGGCAGCTGCTGAAGGTGGTGCTTTCTCTGGCAGAGGGAAAGGATTAGAAGTGGTGGTGGTGTTAGATGAGGAGAAGGGGAGTGGAGTTATTTGTTTGCAGTGCTGGGGAAGTTTGGGTGTGGCTTGGGTGAAATTGTTATACAAGGATCTGTTTGCGGACGAATTATGCAAATTTGGGGTACTTCCCACTGTTTCGGGGAACGAGGCAGGGATGCCCCATGTCCCGTTCTCCCCCCCCCCCCCCCCCCTTCTGTTTGCATTGGTGATTGAGCCCTTGGCTATTGCGTTAAGGGGTTCGGTCTGTCGAAGGGGATAGTGAGGGGAGGGATGAAGCATAGGGTGTCTCTGTACGCAGATTATCTGCTGCTGTACATTTCAGACCTGGACTCATCTGTGAGGGCCATAATGGGATTGCTAAGGAAATTTGGAGCGTTTTCCGTGTATAAATTAAATTTTAGGGAAGAGTGAATATATTGTGGTGTCTTCTCCAGGTGCGAGTCCGGGAGTGGGGTGGGGGGAGGGGGGGGGGGGGGGAGTTTTGCCATTTTGGCTAGTGAGAACTTTTTGGGGGTGCAGGTGGCAGGGGACTGAGCACAACTTCGTAAGCTGAATTTCACGAGCCTGGTGGGGTGGGTGAAGGAGGACTTGGTGAGATGGGATAGCCTCCTGATAGGGCGGGTGCAGGCAGTAAAAATGAACATTCTGCCAAGGTTCTTGTTTCTGTTCTTGTGTCCTCCGGTCTTTTTGTCAAAGTGATTCGTTCAAGGGTTGGACAGGCTGGTCTCGTTAGCTAGGATAAGGAAGGCGGTTCTCCAAACGGGGTGGCAGTCGGCGTGGCTTGGTCCTTCTGAACTTGTTACACTATTACTGGGCAGCAAATGCGGAGAAGGTGTGGGGCTGCAGTAAGGAGGCGGAGGCTTTGTGGGTGCGAATGGAGGCGGGTTCCTGTAAAGGGCCGGGGATGCGGGCACTGACAACTGGGCCACTACCATTCGCCCCAGGGAAGTACTCGGGTAATCCTGTAGTGGTAGCCACACTGACTATTTGGGGCAATTTCGACAGCCCAAATGTGAGGGCAGCTTCGACGCTGTTGCCAATAAGAGGGAATCATGGATTTGAGCCAGGGAGGATAGGGAGGAGAAATTGATAAAAGAGATGAAGGATCTGTTTTTGGAGGAGCGATTCGCAGTTTTGGTGGAGCCAGTGCAGTTTGGGGGGGGGGGGGAGGGGGAGAGGAGTATGGGCTCCAGCGTGAGGAGGGCTTCAGGTATATTCAGGTGTGGAGTTTCACAAGAAAGGTCTTCCTGAACTTTCCGGTGACACCGTCCTCCTGGCTGGAGGAGATGCTGTTGGTGGGGGCGGGGGAGGGGATGGGGTTGTTTCGGGGGGGGGGCCTGTAGAATGGGGTTGTTTCGGGGGGGGGGGGAGCTGTAGAAATGGGGTTGTTTCAGTGATATACAGCAGGATTATGGAGGAGGACAAGGAGTCTATCGAAGGGGTTCAGGCCACGTGGGAGGAAGAGATGGGGATGGGGCTGGAAGAAGGATTATGGTGTAAAATGCTGCGAAGAGTCAATGCCTCGACCTTGTGTGCGAGGCTGGGCTTGATTCAGTTAAAAGTTGAAAAGTGGTGTACAGGTCGCACTTAACGTAGGAGAGGGTGAGCTGGCTGTTTGAGCAGGTGGAGGATAGCTGCGAGCGTCGTGGGATGGACCCAGCCAATCATGTCCATATGTTCTTTTCCCGCCCGAAATTGGAGAAATATTGGGGGTCGTTTTTCAGCACCATGTCTGAGGTCCTGCATGTGGATTTGGAGCCAGGTCCCCTGGAGGCCATATTCGGGGTGTCCGACCTGCCAAAGCTGCAGACTGGAGCTTGGGCAGATATTTTGGCCTTGCCCTCGTTGATCGCTCACAGGCGAGTCCTGTTGGGGTGCAGGTCAGCTTCACCCCGCTGTGCATCGGCATGGTAGGGGATCGAATAGAGTTCCTGTATATGGATAAGGTGAACTTTGCTCTGAGAGAGGCAAGTGAGGGGTTCCACCAGAGATGAAGCTTGTTTGTTTGTTTTACATATTGGGGACCTGGCCACTGTCCTGCGGGAGGCGGGGGGGGGGGGGTAAAATATTTCCCCCCAAAAAATTAAAATTCAGGCGACCCGAGGAGGTAAATTCCAAATGATAATTTATTTTCTGCCAAAAGAAAAGGCAGCAATGCGGCATACAACTGGGGTTGTCGATCATGCCGTTCCTAATCCAGGCCAGCTTTTGTGAGGTTATTTCTACAAGCCCCAGCTGAAGTGCGCCTGCCCATTAGCGGGGGAACTTATATTTCACAAGCCCCGCAGGGAGATCAACCGGATCGCCCTGTGGATCTTGTGTGGGTTGTTACATCTGTTCCCACCCTCCCCCTCAGTCAATGTCCGAAGGTCTCTTTGTCGCTGGATGCAGAGGAGGTCTCCTTTGCTGTTTTGCTCGTGGTTTTGCTTCTGACAGCAGTGGGGCTGGGTCGGGGGGCCTGTAACGTGTCGGCAATCGTCGTTTCCATGCTGGAGTCAGAGGAGTCCTTTTGGAAGTCCATCTCTGAGTATGCTGTCCTCCAAAAGTATTAAGGATATCTCCATATCTGATGCTGAGTCTTCCACAGGTCCCTGGAGAGTTGTGCTCCTTGGCTAACAGTTGGTAGGTATGGCGGGGGGGCGTGGTTGCCGGCGAGGGACCAATTCATCTGGCAGGGCTACCTCCGGAGCGGGCTCCCTGCACTTGGGATCCATGTGCTTGCTCTGCTCTTGACTGGCGATCAATCCCATTTTCTCCACTATGGTCCTCTGTGTGCACCAGGCACCGTCTCAAAATTCCGGACGTGGACTGCGTCCCCTGGTTTGAGTCCTCTGTCCTGCTTCTGGCGGTCATGCTACCTCTTCTGGAGGTATTGCTTATTTTCCACCTTCCTGCCAAGGTTTGGAAATGTCAAGCTTGGACGGGTCCGGAGACATAGGCCCATCAGTATCTCTGCCGGAGCTACCCCCGGTTGTAGAAAGTGGCGTGGCTCAATAATTGAATTAAAAGCTTGCCAGTTTTGTATCAACTGACCCCATAGTTTGTCTTCCCATGCCTCGTTTAAAGGAAGGTTTACACTGCCCACTCAGCCAAGCCATTTGAATAAGGGTGATATGGGAAGGTTCGAATGTGCTTCACCCCATTAGTTCCTTTAAACCCCTGAAATTCTTCACTTGTGGAGGGGGTTCAGTTATCAGTGTCAAATATCTCTGGAATACTGTGGGTGCTGAAAGATTGGGGCAGCTTCTCTACAGTGACCCGCAAAAGATATGGAAGGCATCCGATGTACAACCATATACTTTGAGTGGGCATTGATCAGCAGTAGAAACATTGATCCCAGGAAGGGCCTGGCAAAGGCGGCATTTAATCGCACCGCAGGGTGTCCCGGCCACGCCCAAGGGTGCAGCGTAGTTGATGGAGAGAGCTTCTGATGCTCTTGATAAACCCACACACTGATGTACCACCTACTCAATGTCGCAATCGTGCTTGGCTCCTGGTGAGCATTTCCATTTCAGAAACCCCCGAATGTCCACTGCAAGTCCCACAGAATGGTATTGCAGCCTGGCCTCGGGATGACCATCCAGGCTCCTCACAGGAGGATGCTGTCCACTATGCTGAGCTCCTGCTGTTTTGCTGCGAAGGCACGCAATTCCTCTGGGAGCTTCCCTTGTCCCCATGTAGGTGGACACTTGGCCAAGTGCGGCCCTTTTGGGTCCACATGTGGATTTGTGCAGCTGGGACTGGTAACGTGTCCATGAAATTTAGTGCCAACACAATTTCATCCTGTTGTATCTTTCTAAACCACAGTGTGTGTTTAACCCGTATACGTTTGACAAATGATCACACAAATTGTTCAGTACAATAATTGATTATTAATACATACAAAGTTAAATACTTAATAAATCACACGTTCTGCACATTTGGGCATGAACTAATACACTTAAAACAACCTTAACTTAACTTCCAGGTGACTGGCAGTGCAGAGCAGATGTGGCCTTATCTGTGGTCTAGTAGTCTGGCAGTGCTGGAATTCTTGTAGCTGGTCGTCTTATGTCCTTTGTTCTGGACCCTCTGTGGATGGTCCTCTCTTGACTGGTGATGGGTGCCGAAGCTGTCGCCTGGAAGGCCGCAGTCGAGCGAGCAAGTGGTGTGCTATGCAGCACCTTTTATCCTTCTTGGATTTTCATGCCCTTTTGTGGGTGGTCTCTGGGTCATTGTCAGTCAATTGATCAAGGCACCATCACCCTGATCGATCAAGTCCAATCAGGGGCTGCCACATCGATTTTGGGGTGGGCACTCAGTGGCCATGCCTGGAAGTGTTGGGGGCAGGGGTTTGGGTGCCGCTGTAAACAATGTGATTGACAGGATAGTTCTAATGTTCCTGGGATGCCTGGCGATGGTCTTTTTCCTGGACTATTAAAGAACATCTGAGCTGCAGCTTTTGTGTAACTGCAAAGTGCAGCCTGTCTGTCCTTGACTTTGACCATTTTTCCCAGCGTTCTTTGCGGGAGGCCATTTTACATCCATAATCCGCTACTAGGGGTGGGGGACGAGGTGTACAGGCTGAGGACATCCGCATGCGCCTGGACAGTACTCAAATACACACTTGTATGCTGCCGGCAGCAATGCCCATTGCTGTATCCTGGTCAAAGCTATTGCCAGTATCATTTTATGTTCTTTGAAAAGGCCGAGTAATGGCTTGTGGTGCGTGATTATCGAAAAATGATGTCCATAGACATATTAATTAAACGTTTTGACTGAAAAGTCACGGCCAGTCCTTACTTTACAATTTGTGCGTAGCGGCACTCTGCATCAGCCAAGGTTCTTGATGCATAGGCTATCAATTGCTCGGTCTCATCATTCCACTGACGGGACAACAGTGCATCATTGCCATATGGGGGAGGTGTCACACGTGAGGATGGTTTCGAAGGGTCATAATGCATCAGTAGTCTGGAGGATAGTAGCTAGCGCTTCACTCTGGCAAATGCTTCTACTTGTGGCGCCTTCTGCCCATTTTGGTGCTTCTTTAGGAGTGCGTGCCAGTAAGGTAGCCAAATTCAAAACAAATTTTCCATAACAATTGATGAGCTCTAGGAATGACTGTAGCTCTGTCATGTTCTCTGGTGTTAGGCACGCTTGATGGCCTGAACTTTCTCATCTACCGGGTGCAACCCCTCTATCAACCCGGTATCCTAACTTATTTTCCCTGAAAGACGCACTTGCCACTCTTCAGGTGAGACATTACGACTGGAAAATTACACATGGGGACAACACCACGAATGGGAGTTGGATGTACTCGTATTGTCTTAACAGTGACATATTTTCTGGTTGCTGCGTGTAACTCCAGCTGGATGTATGCGGGGATCATGTCCATCTTTGTGAATGAGTGGCTCCCAAATTCACGTATAGGTCTTCCACGCGTGGCATGGGTACCTGTCTAAGCGGGAGGCCTTGTTGACTGTCATAGTCACCATATAAGCGGGTGGACTTGCCTGGACCACTGGGGCAGCTCACTCTGCCAACTGGACCGGGCGTATAATTCCCAAGTTGCCCCTTTGTTCACCTTCGAGAGCAGAGTGTGTAGCAGGGTTTTAAAGTGCGGGTCGTGACTCACTGGTGGGTATTGGGAGAGTCGTAAAGCAATCGGTTGTGGCATTTCCGCAGTGCTCCCAATCATGGGAGGAGTGCCCAGCAGCTGCTACCAGCATTTTTATTGCAAATAGCGGCCGCTGCCGCTTTTAAATAAGAAGAAAATTAGACTGTGTGCAGCCTTCTGGCCGTAAGTGGCAGCAGTGAACAGCTCATGCGCCCTGCATGTACACTTGACATCAAGTGCCTTGTATGTTCACAGAGGAGAACTTCTTCCATTCTCTAGCTGCTGGCAAGCCAGGCAAGAGGACTGAAGAGGAATCATTTCCTTACAAGTAAGAGATGGCCAGAGACACACACAGGCAGTGTACCTACTGGACAGGATCACGCAACTGAATCTACTGGAGAGAGCTGTTCAGGAGATGCCAAGGCAGGACAGAGCAGTGGCGGCATGGTGGCGCAGTGGTTAGCATTTCTGCTTCACAGCACCGAGGACCCGGGTTCGATCCCAGCCCCAGGTCACTGTTCGTATGGAGTTTGCACATTTTCCTCATGTCTACGTGAGTTTCACCCCCGCAATCCAAAGATGTGCCGGTAGGTGGTTTGGTCATGCTAAATTGCCCATTAATTAGAAAAAAAAAAGAGAATTGGGCACTTTAGTTTAAAGAAAAAAAAGCTATGTACAGAGCTCCAGGGCCTCTGGTTAACAGCCTACAATGGAGAAACTTAACTTGGGAACAAAGCAGTATAAAGATGATTTCTTGAGGTATGGTTTTGTCAGTTATGCCGATGCAAAGTACTGGAAAATGATAGAAAGTTTTAGAATTTGGAAGAGAAGTGGTGGGTGAAAGATTACTTGGCTGCGTGAGTTTCCTATGGGTGCTCAGGTTTCCTCCCATAGTCCAAAGATGTACAGGTTAGGTGGATTGGCCATGCTAACTTGCCCCGTGACATCCAAAGGTTAGGTAGGGTTACAAGGATAAGGAGGGGGGGGTGGTACAAGGTAAGTGTGCTCTTTCGAAGGGTCTGTGCAGGCTCGATGGGCCGAATGGCCTCCTTCAGCACTGTAGGGATCCTATAAATGACCCAAATTCAATTTCCGGTCTTTATTTAAGTTGGCTTTTCTCAAGTTGTGGTAATTACTCATCGATTGAACACCGGAGTCCTGGAATAGGATGGGATAGGGTAAGAAAGTAATTGGGCGCAGGGACCCTGGTGAATTGCTATGAATCCAGAATAAACATCTTTTAGGAAAACAAAGATATTTTTAACGGATTTATATTTGTATTAGTAAACATTAGAAAAAAGGTTTAGTTTTAAGTGGGCTTAATTTAAAGTTTCTATTTAAGGAAAGATAAACACATAGATTTGTGCTGGGCAAAGGTGTTTATACGTGTGGGGTTGGCTTAGTTCCAAATGTCCTTCTATTGTGTTTCGAGAGGGTTATGGCATGAAAAGTAAATAAGTTGCCAGAAGCATGTGATCATTGCAAAGCAACTGGGGACCCTTTTAAGGTAGAAAGGCCTTTTGGATTTAGTTTTAGCTGAATTTGCTGGGCAGTTGGAGATAGGCAACCAGGGAGTGAATATCTCAACTCTGCCAGGAAAAGACGAGCAGATCAGAAAAAGGGAGTTGCAAAGTGGCAGACTTCCCAAAGAAACCTATACAGTCCAGATAACCAGGGAATTGGGACAGAAAGAATGTCTCAAGAGGCCCCTCTGAGTAATGTTCTTGTCGGATGGCCTGATTGATATTACAAGAACACTTGTAGCTAAAGCTATAAACAATTTATTAACATTATAACTGTGGGTCAACTATAAACAAAACAGCAGATAAATCAGTGTTAACTTGCGCAGGCAGCCTCGCTTCCAGCTGTCCAGTCAATCTCCAGGTCGCCTGATTCTAATATTCACTTATATACGAGTGAGTCAGTCGGTGAATTACAACACAACCATGATATCACCACACCCCCTTTCCTTTGAAAGAATAAATTAATGCATTATCATCAGTATATTTGTATGTGACATCATTAGCCTGTAAGTTTAACAGTATTAATTTTTTAAAAATTAAAACTATTTTAACAAATAAATATATCTCCTCCTTCTTTGCCAAGTATGGAAGTGTGGTACACAACCTCCTATTCATGAGTAACTCTGCTGCCGATGTACCACGTGCTCTGTAACTCAATAGTGCGAGATATGAATCAGATTGGCTGTCCATTGCTTTCTTCAACAATTGCTTAACAATATGTACACCTTTTACGGCTTTTCCATTGGCTTGACGTGACGTGATTGAAGTCATACGTGACTGCGAAGTGTTGCCACTCTTTACAGCTAAATCAAGGACTGTTGTCACTCAACGATGACTTGAGAAATTCCCTGTCTAGCAAAAGTTGACTTGGTATGCAGTATTACACTGCTTGCCGTTATGCTTGACAGTAGAGCCATTTTGGGATAGTTTAAAAAATAATCTATGATCATTAAATAATCTTTCCCTTTTAGGTGAAAGAGATCCATAGCTACTTTCTGCCATGGTGCTGTAGGTAAATCAGATATTTACATAGGTTTCTTGTTTGCTTGCAACGATGCATCTGGCATGTGTCAACAACTGACCATCCTGTCAATATCCTTTTGTGACTGGCCAGTAAACTTACGGGCTCTCCGTTTACATTTCGCAATCCCAAGATGTCCTTCATGTATCCTCTTTAGTACATCCTTGCGAAGAGATTGAAGTGTGGCTATGGTGTTCAAACAAAGTACCACTCCATTAATGATACTGAGTTCAGATGTTATATTGTAGAACTCCGTACATTGACCTCTGGGCCAGTGTGAGTTGATATTCATCATCACCTCGTGAAGAGTTTGATCCTTCCTGTCTCTTTTTGGATCTCATATAGTTTTGTATCTGGTACTGGTAGTAGTGTGGAAATAAGATTGACATACAGATCTACATGTGCAGCAATTTCACTACTAATATTTTGTATCGGTGCTCTCAATGATGCATCTGCTAAGAACAAATATTTGTCTGGCATGTAGATGAGATTGAAGTCACAGCATTGTAACTTCATCAGCCTCTGAATGTGCAGAAACATCTGGTTGAGATTTGTCTTGACGATGTTAACCAAAGGACAATGATCTGTCTGAACTGGGAAAGTTGGAAGCCTATTTACATAGTCGTGGAATTTCTCCAAATCTACAACTAAACCCAGGCATTCTTTTTCGATTTGAGTGTACCTCTGCTCCGTTGTCGTCATGGATCGTGATGCATAAGCAACTAATTTTCAATCACATGCTCAAGTTGCAAAAGAACTGCTCTTCGACCATCTTTGGACGCGTCTGTTGACACTTTAATCTGCTAAAATAGGTCAAAAAATGTGAGAACTGACATGGTGGTTAGTGAAGTCTTGAGCTTCTTCCACTCTTGCTCATGTTGCTCAGTCCAAGTGAAATCATTGTCTTGTGCAGGAGATCACGTAGATGTGTTTTTTTTTTTTTTTTGCTGACATGTTTGGAATTAATTTCCCTATAAAATTGATCATAATCATCACTCTTAAGATGGCTTTCTTGACGTGTGGTTTGGGCATGTTGAGAATTGTTTTGATGGTGTCCTTCTACGGTTCAATGCCATGCGATGAGAGCTTGTCATCTAGGAATGTGACCTAAGTTACTCCAAATTGGCACTTTTGCTTGTTGAGCTTCAGCCTATTTCTCCTGACGTTCGTTAGAACTTTAAGCAATCGCGTGCTGTACTTTTGTGTGGTTGAACCCGGAACGAAGACATCATCCACGTACACCTTTGATGCCTTTGATTATGTGCTCCATGGCACGGTGAAAAATTTCTGATGCCGAAATTATGCCAAACGGCATTCTCAAAAAGCAGTACCGTCTAAATGGCGTATTAAAAGTGCAGCATTTTGTACTTTGTTCCTCTCGCTTTAGTTGCCAGAAACCTTGATGCATCAAGTTTTGTAAAGAATTGTGCACCAGCGATCTCCGATGTGATTTCCTCATGCTTTGGTATTTTGTAATGTTCTCTTTTGATACTCTTGTTAAGATCTTTAGGATCCATGCATACGTGAATATTGCCATTCTTTTTCTTTACACAAACCATGGAGTTTACCCAATCGGTAGGTAGGTTCTTCTATCTCTCTGATTAATTTTAATTTTGTCATTCTGTCTACCACTTGAAGTGAATGGTACAGTGTCATTATGTCTAGCTCCTTTTTGAGGTGCAGGTATTCTTCTTGGTGCCTGTATCACAGGTTTTGCATAATCTTTGAGTTGTAGGTGAATGGTGGTATACCAAAACCTGTGAACGCATCTCTGAATTTGCTGATATTTTCAGAGTGTTGATCCAGTCCTTTGTGGACTAGACCTAATTCTTCACAGGACTGATCACCTAATAGTGACTCCAAGCCCTCGGATACAATGCAGAATGGAACGGAATATACTTGTGTTCTTCTCCACCACACAAGATCGAAAGCACCATAACATTTAATGCTTGAACCATTATAATCTCTGAGATATTTTGTGATTCCTTCTAATTGGCTGAATTTTTAGATTTTTTAAATCAGTCATACTGATTAAATTGGCTTTGGCACCAGTGTCTAACTTCGATTGGCCACTGTACCATTCACTTCAAGTGGTAGCAGTCATTTGATTTGATTTATTATTGTCACATGTATTAGTATACAGTGAAAAGTATTGTTTCTTGCATGCTGTACAAACAATGCATAGCGTACATAAGGAAGGAAGGAGAGACTGAAGAAGGTTACAGTTATAGCAAGGTGTAGAGAAAAGATCAATTTAATACGAGGTAGGCCCATTCAAAAGTCTGATGGCAGTACGGAAGAAGCTGTTCTTGAATCGGTTGGTACATGACCTCAAACTTTGATATCTTTTTCCTGACTGAAGGAGGTGGAAGAGAGTATGCCTGGGATGCGTGGGGTCCTTAATTATGCTGGCTGCCTTTCTGAGGCAGCGGCAATTATAGATAGAGTCAATGGATGGGAGGCTGGTTTGCGTGATGGATTGGGCTACATTCACAACCTTTTTGTAGTTTCCTGCGGTTTTGGGTAGACCAGGATCCATACCAAGCTGTGATACAACCAGAAAGAATGCTTTCTATGGTGCATCTGTAGAAGTTGGTGAGGGTCGTAGCTGACATGCCAAATTTCCTCAGTCTTCTGAGAAAGTAGAGTCGTTGGTGGGCTTTCTTAACTATAGTGTCGGCATGGGGGGACCAGGACAGGCTGTTGGTGATCTGTACACCTAAAAACTTGAAGCTCTCAACACTTTCTACTTCGTTCCCATTGATGTAGACAGGGGCATGTTCTCCACTACGCTTCCTAAAGTCGATGATGATCTTTTGTTTTGTTGACATTGAGGGAGAGATTATTGTTGTCGCACCAGTTCACCAGATTCTCTATCTCATTCCTACACTCTCTCTCGTCATTGTTTGAAATCTGACCCACTACGGTGGTGTCATCAGCAAATTTGAAAATCGAGTTGGAGGGGAATTTGGCCACACAGTCATAGGTGTATAAGGAGTATAGTAGGGGGCTGAGGACACAGCCTTATGGGGCACCGGTGTTGAGGATGATCGTGGAGGAGGTGTTGTTGCCTATCTTTACTGATTGTGGTCTGTGGGTTAGAAAGTTCAGGATCCAGTCGCAGAGGGAGGAGCCGGGGCCAAGGCCACAGAGTTTGGAGATGAGTTTTGTAGGAATGATGGTGTTGTCCTCCTCAACCGCATTTATTTCAAATTGAGCATCAGCTTGCATTTTTTTTTTAAAGTGCTGGAGAATTCTTTGATGTCTCCAAAAAATTATTATTCTCTGTTATTACTCCGGATGTTTCATCACCGTAGACTGTGCCTTCCCCTGTGCTGACTGAACTGGGGTTGAATTTGGAGTGACAGTTCTGACCAAAGTGATTGTTTTTCTTTGCACATGGAACAGAATTTGCCAAACGCTGGACACAGCCTTCATTTGTGCCTTTTACACAGAAATACTTTGTCCTGATCTTTAACCTGTTTGTTGGTGTGCGAGGAGCTGCAGGAACTTTCCTGCCTTTTTTTTGGAAGTTTCCTGCCTTTGATCTTCTAAATTTACTGCAGTAAGAAACAGATTAAATTGTTTAAACACAGACACCTGTTCAGTAAGAGAGGCAGAACTGAGAAGAAGGCAGAGTTAGCGAATAACTGCTGCAGTTTTTTAAATTTGGAGCATGCAATTACTTTTTTCCAATTAAGAGGCAATTTAGCATGACCACTTCACCTACCCTGCACACCTTTTTGAGTTGTGGGGGTAAGATCCTGGCAGACACCCGGAGAATGTGCAAACTCCACGTGGACAGTGACCCGGGCAGGCATTGAACCTGGGTTCTCGGCACGGTGAGGCAGCAGTGCTAACCACTGTCCCACCCTGATAACTGCCGCAGTAACTAGATTTAAAATGGACTTAAAAGCAGACTTCCGAAGTAAATCCAAAGTTTGATGCCATTTTAATACAGTCTGGTAATTGATAGTTAAAGCAACTGTGAAGGCAAATAAATCCTGAGGAGGGAGGTGTAAAATCTGTAAGTGAATCCTTGATGGAAGCCGTTGAGAGAAAAATAAAATTTGAAAGTGTGTCATTTTGAAAGAGGAATTTTAGCTCGCTCGTGTAGAAGCTGGAGTTCAGTGAGACAAGGTGGTTCATGGTAAAAAGATAATCTGGGGGAATTTTGAGGGAAATCCTCAGACATTTACTTGGGATCGGAGTGGAGTGTGTGTTTTGCCATAGCCAACTTGTCTGTTTAAAGGGACTTCGTTAATGAAACCATTGTAGCTTAAAATACACTTTGTAATCTGTGTTAATCTTAAAATCTGTGTGCATTTGTTGATCTAAAGGGAGAGTAAAATATTGTATCAGCTTCTCATGTCTAAGATTTTTTTCTAGTTAAATCTTTTTTAAAACATTTTATTGAAGCATTTGTAATTTTCACAATTAAACATATTGACATTTCTAAAACAACCGCGCGGGTCGGTGCACAAAATGCCCCCTAAAATAACAACACACAATAAACCACGTACCCCACTTCTCCCGCCCTATCCCCAATTACCAGTATACTAAATTCCCTGTCCTTACTTAACATTACCATGCCTTCTATTTTCCTCTCTCCCCCCCGCCCCCCTTTTCCCTTTTCCCCCCTTACTGCTGACGTTCAGTTTTTGTTAAAGAAACCGATGAACGGCTGCCAACTCCGGGCAAATCCCTGTATTGATCCTCTCGGAGCGAACTTGATTTTCTCCAGACTGGGAAACTCGACCATATCGCTGACCCACACTCCTGATTTTGGGGGCTCCAAGTCCCTCCCTCTCAGCAAGATTCATCTCCGGGCCACCAGGGAGGAGAAGGCCAGAATATTGGCCTCCCTTCCCCCCCCACCCTCCCCCCTTTGCCCCAGGATCTTCTGACACCCCAAATATTGCTAATTCTGGATTCGGAGTTACCCTACCTTCCAGGACTTCTGACATAACATCCGCAAATCCCTGCCAGAGTTCCCTCAATTTCGGACATGCCCAAAACATATGAACATGGTTGGCCAGGCTACCCCCACACCGTCCACATCTGTCTGCCACCTCCTCAAAGAACCTACTCATCCGGGCTATCGTTATGTGGGCCCTGTGGACTACATTGAACTGAGTCTAGCACAGGACGAGGATGCATTTACTCTTTTCAAGGCTTTTTCCCACAGTTCAGTTTCCAGCTCCCTCCCAACTCCTCTTCCCACTCTAACAATTCCCTGTATATGTCCGAAACCTTCCCACCTCCAACCCCTGTTTTTGACAGCACTTTATCCTGTAGTCCCCTGAGGGGGAGGCGAGGAAAGCTTGGGACCTGTCTCCGTACAAAGTCCCGCACTTGAAGATACCGAAACTCGTTCCCTCCCGGCAAGTCAAACTCCTCCTCTAATGTCTCCCAAGATCGGGAAGCCCTCCTGGATGAATAGATCCCCAAACCTCTCAAACCCTGCCTGCTGCCATACCGTAAAGTCCCATCCAGCCCCCCCCGGGACAAACTGGTGATTGTCACAGATCGGTGACCACACTGACGCCCCCTCCAGTCTCATATGCTGCGTCCATTGCCCTCACACCCTCAGGACTGCCACAGGACGTGTGGAGTACCGAGCCGGCGAGAACGGCATGGGCGCCGTCAGTAAAGCCTCCAGACTCATACCTTTCGCAGGATGCTGCCTCCATCCGCTCCCAGGCCGACCCCTCCCCCACTACCCACTTCCTGACCATCGATATGTTGGCAGCCCAGTAATAGTTAATAATGCTCGGGAGAGCCAATCCCTGCGGGCCCGTTCCAGGAGTACCCTCTTTACTCTCGGGGTTTTATCCGCCCATATAAACGTCGATATCGCCACATTAATACTTCTGAAAAAAGCCTTTGGGACAAAAATCGGGAGCCACTGAAAAAGAAAAGCAGTCTTGGGAGAACAATCATCTTCACTGTCTGAACCCTCCCCGCCAGCGTCAGTGGGATCATGTCCCATCTACAAAAATCCCTTCTCATTTGATCCACTGCTTTGCCCAAATCTAACTTGTGAAGCTGCCTCCAATCCTTGGCCACTTGAATCCCCAGATACCTAAAGCTCTTCCCAACCACTTTAAAAGGTAGCTCCTTCAGCCTCCTTTCCTACCCCCGTGCCTGGATCACGAACATCTCGCTTTTTCCCATGTTTAACTTATAGCCTGAAAATCGCCCAAATTCCCCTAATACCTCCACAATTGCTGAGTACTCCATGTCCTCAACACCTGCTAACAGTCTTTTATCTAGCACAAAAAAATCTATCCTGGAGTACGCCTTATGTACCTGGGAGTAGAATGAATATTCCCTACTCCTTGCTCTCTCAAATCTCCACGGATCCACCCCTCCCATGTGCTCCATGAACCCCCACAGTTCCTCTGCCATTGCTGATAGCTTCCCTGACCTAGCACTCGACTGGTCCAGCCTCGGGTCCAGGACCGTATTAAAGTCACCCCCAGTGATCAGCCGGTACGAGTCAAGGTCTGGGACCTTCCCCAGCACCTTCCTGATAAACGTGACATCATTCCAGTTTGGGGCATATATATTCACCAGCACCACTGCCATTCCCTCTAACTTCCCACTAACCATAATAAATCTGCCTCTCGGGTCTACCTCTATCTTCCCCATCTCGAATGTCACCCTTTTATTAATCAGGATAGTCACCTCCCTTGTTTTAAAGTCCAGTCCTGAGTGAAACACTTTCCCGACCCATTCCTTCTTTAATCTAATTTGGTCTCCCAGTTTCAAGTGTGTCTCCTGTAACATAGCCACGTCCGCTTTTAACTGTCTCAGGTGTGCGAACACACAAGCTCTCTTAACCGGCCCGTTCAGTCCACGAACATTCCATGTAACCAGTCTGGTCGGAGGGGCTTTTGCCCCCCACCCCTGTCGGTCAACCATGACCGTTCCTAGGCCAGCTCCTAGCCCGTGTTCCACACCTCGCTTGACCTGCCCCTCGGCGGCGACTGCCATCTGATCTCCATCTCCAGTCTCCTAACGGTCCCTTACCCGTCAGCAGTGACCCTCCTCTCTCTCACCCCTCCCCCCACTTACCGTCTTTCCTCAGCTCTCCCCCCACTTTGCTCCCGTGAACCAGCTATCCAGTTAGCTCAGCATCTCCCACCCTCTGGCGTCAATAAGCCTGCCGACTGCCAGATTCTATCATACCTACCAATAAAACAAAGACTCAACACAGTAACAACAATCCCAAAAAGCAAACATACCCTCCCCCAAAGCACAGGCAAAGAGGCAAACCCCTCCCCCTTTAACCGGTTCTTATCAGTCTTACCTTCAAACAGAATCCAACTGATGCAAGATCAATCACTACTGAAGCAAGATTGTAGTCCAATTGAAGGCTTTAATGAACAAGTAGTTACCCCAGCAGCTCCGGTACAGAATGACTGCTGTGGGTGAAACACAGACTCTTATGCTCCACCTGCTGGGCGGAGCCAGCAGGCAGGTTCCACCACTCATACTACAGTATAAGGTACATCCCACCTAGGTACCGCGATACCCCTAACATAGCCTACCACACCAACACAAAGGGAGAAGCTTCAAGCCGCTTAAGTGAAATTATGCATGCAAGAATCCACCATCATTCTTGTGAAAAGTAAAACCCCCCATCGCATCTTAAAAGTTCTTCCCTCTGTGATATCATACATAAAGCAGTAAACCAAAATCAAATTACACAAGAAGAGAGGAAAGAAAAAAAATATTAAAACACCAAAACCCTTTTCTTCCTGAACATCGCAACTTAACTCTCAGAATTAAAAGACCGAAATTTTAAACAAGACATATCAAAACACAGAACCATTTTTCTCACCTCCCTGACATCCAGTCTCCTCCCCCAAACTCAGACCCCCATAGTTTGAGTTTAAACGTCGTTACACCAAGTTGCCAGGTTCTACCCCTCGCCCTCTGACCCATTCTTATCAGTCCCGTCACTTTCAAAGAGAATCAAACACAATAGAAGAAGCTCCAAGCAGCTTAATAGAAATTATGCATGCAAGAGTCAACCATCTTTGTTACAGAGACTAAATCAAAATCGAATTATACAAGACGAGAGAAAAGAAAAGAGAGAAAAACATTTGTTCTTTTAAAATAAAACACCCAAACCCTTTTCTTCCCGAACATCGCAACTTAATTCACAGAATTAAAAGACTGAAATTTTAAACAAGACAAAGCAGAACACAGAACCATGTTTCTCTCCTCCTCGCCACTCCATCCCATCCCTCAAACACAGCCCACCACAGATCGAAATTAAGAGTCCTTAATTTAAGAGTCCTTAAGCCAGATTATTGTCTTTCATGAAAGTAACCACCTCTTCCGGAGAATTGAAGTACAGCTCCCGATTCTTATAGGTCACCCAAAGACGCGTCGGGTATAACAGTCCGAATTTACTGTCTTTCTCAACCAGGGCCCCCTTAACTTTGTTGAAACTTGCTCTCCTCTTTGCAAGTTCTAGTCCCCAGTCTTGGTACACCCGGATCTCTGATTCTTCCCACATGTACCACGTTTCGTCTGCCTGGCCCACTTCATGATTCGCTCCTTGTCGAGGAATCGATGTAGCCTCACCACCATGGCCCTCAGGGGCTCACGACCCTGGGGCTTGCGTACGAGCACCCTGTGTGCCCTGTCCACCTCCAGCGGCTTGTCAAACACATCGGCCCCGACCATCTCCTGCAACATCTTCTCCACATACGCTCCCGCATCTGATTCCTCCTTCCCCTCTGGCAGCCCGACGATTCGGATATTTTGCCTGCGAAACTAGTTCTCCAAGTCTTCCACTTTATCAAGCAGTCGTTTCTGGCAGTCCTGCTAATTTCCAAAGCCATTGCAGTGGACTCCTCCTCTTGTTCAGATGCCAGCTCCTGGAGCTTTAGAATGTCCTGTCCCTGGGTCGTCATTTTCTCCTCCACCCGGTCAACCACTTCCTTAATTGAGGCTATCATCTGGGTTACATCTTCTGTACAATCCTTGCGATGCCGGGCAAACTTCTCATTCAGGTACTCGACCCATTGCTCCATCGACCAGTGAGCTGGCGTGGACACGCTTTGTCTCATTACCATTAAGCTCGATGACCTCTGATTCTTGCCTTCACTCATCTTTTGGTTTCTCCTTTTTCGACTCTTATTTGGACACGATACCATAAATTGAGGGTCACCTCCTTTTCCTCTCTCTTCGATCAACTTATGTTGAGAAACTTTCTGAAAAATCCGGCTTAAACACCATTAAAAAAAACACTAAGGGCGAGAGCTGCTGAATGTGCAACCGTTTACTCCATGGCTGCCACCGGAAGTATCTTTTCTAGTTAAATCTAATTAATGGTCCTGTGATTCTGTTCCTCCAAGTTTTCGGGGAGAAAATAGTAAAAGCTGTGGTCTTTTGAGCCAGTGTTCTTCCTGTCCAGTTATAACATCATCTGGGATTGTAACGTGTCTCACCGGGGACTTGACAGAGATGTGAAATGTTTAAAGGGATAGAGAAGGCAAACCCAGGACAGCACTTTCAGAGTAAGTGGGCAAGAAGACAAAGAAGGGTTCAAGGTGACGTCGGGAAATATTTCATAATGAGAAGAAAAATAATTGGAATGGATTGCCAGAAAGAATGATTGGGGTCAGAAAACAAGGCCCATTTTAGCAAAGAATTAGTCTGTAATGGAATAGTACTGGAGTAGATATTCTGGAAAGATGGCTGAAGGGCATCTCAATCTAAAGTTGCCTTCTAAAACAAAAAGAGCCTAATATGAGATTGTTGTGGTGCCCTCCAGCGTTGAATAGTCAGGTAACGCTTGTGGAATGGATAATAACCACTTCAACAAAGTATGCGGCAACTACAAAGCTGCATTTTAACAAAGGGACCTTCATCCTGAGACGGGATCTGGGGGAACGGGGGTGGGGAGAAAATTGGGCTTAATGCCCACTCGTTCTATAAAGTAAATATGAAGTTGTAGTTTACACAGCTAGCCCAAAACACTAAAACGCAAGAGATTGCCTCTTTGCAATGATTGTGCAACGCAAAGTGCTTGTTCCTAACATCCTAGGTATGTTGTGGCATGCTAGTTAATGTTCTGTGCGCAGCAGTTTGGAATGTTGTACAATGAGCCAGTTGGGTGTGGAAGAGTATTCTACCAGCTGTTACTTTAAACAGGAGACTGTTGTCAGCTAAGTTATTCTGCCGTTTTGTTTGTTCCAAAGAGTAGACCCGGTAAGTTGATGATTTTAAATAGTTGCGTGTTTATAAGGTTGTCTGGGGCACTGAAATGTTGACTAGTTTTCCTAAGCATTGAAGAACTTTAGCCTTTTAAGGATTTTGACTGAACTTTTTCCAAGCCTGATACTCGTAGTCTTGTTGAGCAATTTGACTTCACAGATTTTGCCAAGTTTGAGATGATACCTCACTTAAGCAACACTTAACTTTGTTATATTAAACCAGGTCTGGAGGAAAAACTCTTTGGGCAGGATTGTTCTTCATAAGTTTCAAAGCTGCCAGTTACTCCACAGACAACTGTGAATTCGCAACACCAAAGTGTTGAGGACACCCTCTAGCAAGCAGGCAGCTGGGACAGAGTAGGAAGGTTGTGTAAACTGGTAGCTCCAACAAGCACCAATTTTTCGGTCCTTTCTTGCCTTACCCTCTCAAATTTTTTTTATTTTAAATTTCGCTGCAGCTATGCTGCCATATTTTTGTAGCTGAGAGTCATTCGGAATTGAAGGCCGAGTTCTCTTGCAGGCTCTAGAACCTTGGGGAAAAGTCTGGCTGACGAGGAGGGGCTTTGACTGGGTGGAAAGGCTCAAGCTGCTTACCTGTCTTGAGTCCTCGGGGATGAGGGGTCAATAGGAAAACCAGGTGCAGTGGTATTGTCTAGTGCGCCTGCTCAGTCAGATCTATGGGTAATTTTGTAGATAGCAACAAAGTAAAATAAAATGGATTGGTGTGGGGGTGGGGAGGGGATTTGGGCACTTGTATGGGTGGCACCTTTAATTTGATCCTCCCAACTGAAGGTGGAATGGTTGAGGGATGGGAATATACAAGACGTGACTTGTACTGTATGCAAGGGAATGAGTTTGAATCCAAGTTTTTTTTTAACTTCAGTGGAAACAAAAGACAACAGCCTTCTATTATACCTTGCATTCAATTGCTCAACCATAGAATCCACTTCAGTGAGTGAGTTTCCTCTGTCTCTTATTTTTCCTGGGTTTGTTGAAAGAATGCAACTTCCTTTATTTTTACATTTCTGCCATTTCATTTTGCTGAGATTAGGTGTGTTGGTGATCTCACAGGGGAAGCATTTGAAAGACACTTGTTTGAATAAAACTTGTTTGAATTTAGCCCGAGATTGCAAATGAGATTAATTGCCTTGCTGGGCTGGAGTGAGAAGGTGTACCTTGATCTAATCGGATCGCTGGTGATGATGGGCTTTTAACGCTGAGCTGAATACATTATCCGAGCCCCATATCCTCATGTCGTTGATTGTGAAAATGTCAAATGTCACACATCTATCATGTTAAAATGTCAAAGATTATGGCCACAGTCGTTCCCCTCCGGCAAGGGGCCACTTTACTGTTAAGTTACCAATCCGATTGACTAAAGGCGATTGAATCACAAGGTACGAATAGCTACCGAATGAGGAAAAAGCCCCCAGCAGAAAAGTTGAACAATCAATTCCCCCTCTCTTTGTTTAAATGCTACAATTGGAGATTCAGCTTGTTATTTTAGATGTTAAAGGACCCCTCACAGTACTACATCTTTTCTCTAAATGACCATTTAAAATTTATGGTCTTTCCTCAGCAGAGGAAGCAGCCTTTTCCTATCACCTTTTACAGCCATGCATAATTGTAAAAGCCTCTAAGTCTCCTTTTAAGCTTCTCTGCTTCAATGGAAATAGTTCAGCCTCATGAATATATCTCCCTAATAATCTACACTTGTGTACTGTCACAGGTTTCTCCTTCTTCAGAGCACTGGCATTCTCATTTCCCCCACCTAATTATCAAAACTGATGCAAAATACTTGAAAACCTCTGCTATATATTGTACCTGAAACAGATTGTCGGAATCTATCTTACATACATAGATACATAGAACATACAGTGCAGAAGGAGGCCATTTGGCCCATCGAGTCTGCACCGACCCACGTAAGCCCTCACTTCCACCCTATCCCCGTAACCCAATAATCCCTCCTAACCTTTTTGGTCACTAAGGACAATTTATCATTGCCAATCGACCTAACCTGCACGCCTTTGGACTGTGGGAGGAAACCGGAGCACCCGGAGGAACCCCACGCAGACACGGGGAGAACATGCAGACTCCGCACAGACAGTGACCCAGCGGGGAATCGAACCTGGGACCCTGGCGCTGTGAAGCCACAGTGCTATCCACTTGTGCTACCGCGCTGCCCTGTTCTCTTAAAAGAGAACAAAATAATATTTTAGAAGCTGTTAACTGTGAGTCAGAGACTTAAGAAAGGAACAAGTCTTCTCTTCAAAAATGATTGGTTCTTGTAATAGTCTACTCCTTTTAAGGGGGCGAGTTCCTGTGACCCAAATGGCTGGAGCACATGAACCCTGGGAGTGGAGCACAGGTTTCCCAACTAGTTAGGAGTTTGCAGTCTTGGAACATGGTAGCTTTTATCTCACTCTCTGTATATAGTTTCTTACTTAATAACTGTTCATTTGTTAATCTATCTGGTGCTTGCCCATCTGTCAGGATATTATATTGGCAATGAGGGTCAACTGGAGTGCATTCCTGCGATTGGGAAATTAGAAGAACAGACCTCGTATAAAAACTTTTCCTTTGAAGCAAACTCATTCAACAATCCGGAGTGACAATGCCCTCTTTACAAAGTAGAATAATTTGACCCAAATATAGAGCAATGGGCACTATACGTTGAATGCCTTCATTATTTTTTCAAGGCTAATGAAAATTGGTGGGGAGTGGCGGGGGTAGGAAACACAGTGGTAATCCTACTAACAGCCTGTGGGGCTCCCACTTATAACCCAATTAGGAATCTGACATCTTCAGCTGCCCCCCGACTCCAAAAGAGAGGGGGGCGGGGGGGAGGCGGCAATGGAGTTACAGAGAGTACAAGCTGACGAGTTTTTGGCGGGAAGCCTCTGCCAGTCATGGTGTCAGAGATGACGGTGCAGAAGCCATTCAGCAAAGAAGCACTAAGCAAAAGAAAGCACAGAGATGTAGGGAATTTGGTCCACAGCCCAGGAGCTGTGAAGAATGCTGCCAGTGCAGGAGAGATGAACCCCAGTAGAGATGTAAATTCAGGGAAGCTACATTTTATGCCTGCAATAGGAGGGGCACATTAGGAGGAAATGTAAGATTAGGCAGAGCCCACCCTAGGCCACTCTGACGCCAGTACACAGTGTTGAGAATAACCTTGAAGGTGAATCCGAGGTGTACAGTTTAAACAACATCAAATTGGGCAAGATAGTCCCAATTATGATTGATAGTAAATGAAGGTAGACACTGGAGCCTCCGCTACAGTTGTAGGTGAACAAACATTTTGTTATCTGCAAGGTGGAGTCCAGCCCCTGAAGTTAAGAAGCATTTGACCAGGCTAGCCACATATACTGGGGGAGCTTTAAAAATCCTAGGAAATACCAAACGCTTGTAAGCTACTGGAACCAGTCTGCTCAACTCTCCCTAATAGTAGTGGGGTCCTAGGGCCAAATCTTATGGACTGAGAGGGGCTTTGCCAAATCAAATTAAATTGGCTAGAAATCTTACAAATTAGCGAAGATTGTCTTGATGACACCTTAAAAAAGCATCAGGATATTTTCCAAGATGTGTTAGGCAAGATACAGGGCCTCAGAACAAAGATTTATGTGGATCCAGAGGCCGCACCCAAGTTTTTCAGAGCTTGACCTGTTCCCTATGTCTTGGACAAGAAGGTTAAGTCTGAACTCGAGTGCCTAGAAGAATTGGGTATCGTTAAACCTGTACAGTCTTTGGAGTGGGCGGCTTCAATCGTGTCAGTGGTGAAGCCAGATGGAATCCTTAGAATATGCGAGGACTACAAACTAACTGTGAATCGGGCAGCCAAATTGAACTAATTACCTAATACCGAGAATTGAAGATGAATACGCTAAATTAGCAGGTGGTTTAACTTGCACCAAGCTTGCTATGAGTCATGTGTACCAACAACCAGAGTTAAGATGACACTGCCAGGGAATTTGTTACCATAAATACCAACAAAATCTTTTAGCAGTATACCCGGTTACATTTCAGTCGGTGCCCTTCCAGCGCATGATGGAAAGTTAACGACAGGACCTAACCAAGGTGATTGTCTATCTAGACTATGTATTTGAACAGGAGGGACTGGCTGTGATATTCGGAGTCTATAAATTTAACCAGTATGTCTATGAATGATATTTCATAGTTATTACTGACCACAAACCCCTGTTGAAGTTATTTAAGGAGGATAAGGCCCCCCACCCCCACCCCTGTGGCCTCAGATAGGGTCCAATATTGGGCTCTATTATTAGCAGCCTATGGGTATAACTGTTTCAACATAGGCCAGGCACGAACATTTCAAAGTCAGACAATTTGAGCCGCCTTCCCCTACCTCGGAGTACACCACCTCGCCAGTGCCACAGGAGATGTTTCATGCTTTGCACTTTCTCGATGCATTGCCAGTGTCAACGAGGCAGATTAAGCTTTGGACCCAAAAGGACCCCTTATTATCTTGAGTCAAGCACATGGTCCTTCACTGCTGATGTTATGATAACAGATCTGAGGTGCTACAAGACTTTCAGATCAAAAAAGATGAGTTAAGTAGTGAAGATGGTGTATTATTATGGGGAGCAAGGTTGGTCATTCCCAAAGCTATTGTTACAGGAGCCTATCCTGGGATGGTGAAGATACTTGTATGCAGTTATAGGGAATCTGGTCAAGTGATGTGGCCAGTGTCAAATGCAGTAACACTTGTCATCTGTGAACCTCACGCGCACTTGGGAATGGCTCGATCGCCCCCTGGGTGAGATTACGTGTCGACTCCGCAGGCCACATACCTGCTTATCGTAGGTACTCACTCCAAGTGGTTGGCACTCGATTCTTTTTATCCAATTAAGGGGCAAATTAGCGTGGCCAATCCACCTACCCTGCGCATTTTTGGGTTATGGGGGTGAGACCCTCGCAGACACTGGGAAAATGTGCAAACTCCACATGGACAGTGTCTCGGGGCCGGGTACGAACCCGGGTCCTCGGTGTCATGTGACAGCAGTGTTAACCACTGCTCCACTGTACCGCTCCGAATGGTTTGGTTTATGTGGAGAATATTGGTGCTAACAAAATTCCTGGGAACAGTCGTGGCCAAAATGGGTCCGGTGCCTGATAAGATAGGGGTTCAAGGTAGAAGGTTTAAAAAAAAAAATCACCTGGACCACTTGAGAAGAGAACCACACAACGAACCAGTGGGACAACCAGGTCCTAGTAGACTGTCCGTGAAATGGATGCGGATGAAAGTAATGCAATCTACCCAGAGGGCGAACACAATAATGTTTCATGGAGAACTGAGGGAACTACCTGTATGGATGTGCCTCCCCAAATTGAGAGTGAACCCATTGAAGTTCAAACCAAAGTTACCTCAACTGCTGAAACATCAGTGAGCTCTCAAAGGATTAAGAAGTCCCTGGACTGACTTGGCCGATAAGAGACTGTTCTGAGAGCTATTTGTTGTATATTTTTCTAAATAGTTCCTTTATTATTCGAACAATGTTAATCAGAAACTTAAAGGGTGAGGTGTGGTAGCTTGCCCCTTTAAGGGGGGGGGGGGGGTCTTCCCAGAGGGTCATGTCACCCAATTGGCCAATGGAGTCTGAGCACATGAACTTTGGGGGCAGAGCGCAGGTTTCCCAGTGAGTTAGGAGTTTGGAGTCTTGGAACATGGTAACTTTTATCTCACTCTCTGGATATAGTTTCTTACTTTAATAAGCCGTTCATTTGTTAATCTGCCTGGTGGTCGCCCTCTGTCAGGATATTACAGTTCTGATGAAAGATCATGGCCTGAAACATTAAGTCTGTTTTTCCGGTCACAGATGCTGCTGGACCACTTAAGTATTTCTAGTATTTTATGTTCTTATTGTTATAAAATGATTGATATTCTGGGCAGATTTTGTAAAGTGTTAGGTAAAAGTTATTACAAATAGTATATTAAGGCCTATAATTTATTTCCTTCAGGCGATCTGCATGACATTTGTACTTGTATTTGTTAGTGATCTATTAGTTCAATGGATTTTCATTTCTACAGTAATTGTGGACTGCTGTCTGCCATTAGGCTGCAGTTAGTCCACATCAAATGTCAAAAACCTGAACTCCAGGCTTGGTCTACCTCTTGGATAGCGTTCTTGCCTCTTAAGACAGAAGGTTGTGGGTTTATGCCCCACTCCAGAAACATGCAATCCAGGTTGCCACAGCAGTGAATTACTGAGGGAGTGCTACACTGCCAGAGGTGCTGTTTCCTTGACGAGATGAAACCAGTTTTAATGGCACTATTTGAAGTGGAGCGGGTTAGTTTGTTTCGGGATTAATTCTCACCGGTGTCCTGACCAACTTTTTATCCCTCAACCAGCACTGCAAACAGATTTTCAGAGAACTGTTTCATCATTTTTGGCAACATATTGTGTGCAAAATGGCTACCGAATAGCCCTACATTACCACAGTAATTATACTGTCTTTGCTGCACAAAACTTGACTCATAGATGCAAAGTCTTTAGGGCTGTGTTGTCGACTTTAGATGGCTGCAGTAGTGTTTAGAAACTTGAAAATCTGCATCCAATGTGCACTAGTCCACTCAAGAATTTTTTGCATTTATACAACACTTTTCAAAGACCCCAAAACTGTGCTGTGGCCAATGAAATATGTTGCAGTATAGACACTTGTAATATCAGAATCATAGCAGCCAATTTTCACTCCGCAACACCTCACAACCAGCGATCTGGTAATGGCCAGACCTCTGTCTTTGTGATGTTGAAATTAAATTGAAAATCGCTTATTGTCACAAGTAGGCTTCAAATGAAGTTACTGTGAAAAGCCCCTAGTCGCCACTTTCTGGCGCCTGTTCGGGGAGGCTAGTACGGGAGCGTTGATTGAGGGATAAATATTATTCCCAAAAACAAAGAACAATACAGCACAGGAAAGGCCCTGCGGCCCTCCAAGCCTGTATCGGTCACGAAACCAACCTTTGCCAAAACTCTCAGCACTTCCTTATGCCATATCCCTCTATACCCATCCCATCCATTTGTTTGTCAAGATGCCTTTTGAACGCTGTTAATGTATCCAAGACCAGACATCTTCTTTGAAAAATCATGATGTAAAATCAGTTACGCTCACCTGAGAGAGAAGTCAGGGCTTCTTGTTTAACATTTCATTCAGAAATAAGCTCCCTGACAGTGTAATAATCCCTCAATACTGCACTGGAGTGTCAGCCTAGACTCTTCACTGGTTGGAGTCATACCTAGCACGCAGGAAGATGCAGAGGTTCCTCAGGATAAGCCTAGACCCAACCATCTTTGCTACAATAAACATCTCATTCTCTGAATGACGTTTAATCACACTCTGGGATATTTAACAGATAACATGAAAAGACCCCATAAATAGAAATATTCCATCAACAGCCTTCCCTCTATCATAAGGTCAGAACTGGACATGTTCACTGATGATTGCGCAATGTTCGGTGTTATTCACAGCTCCTCGGATACTAAAGGAGTCCATGTCCATATATAACAAAACCTGGACATTATTCAGGTTGGGCTGATAAGTGGCCACAGAAATGCCAGTCAATGACCACCTCTAACCAGAGAGAATCTGAACATCTCCTTTGAATATTTGATGGCATTGCCATCTCTGAAACCGCCACTATCGACATCCTGGATTATCACTGACCCGAAACTGAACTGGACCAGCCACCTAAATACTTTTGCTACAAGAGCAGGTCAGAGGCTGGGAATTCTACAGAGAATAACTGTCCTCCTGATTCTTGAGTCTGTCCACCATCTATAAGGCACAAGTCAGGAATATGATGGAATATTCTCCACTTGCCTTGATGAGTGCAGCTCCAACAATACTCAAGCTCGACACCACTCTGGGCAACGCAGCCTGCTTCATTGGCACCCCGTCTACCAGAATAAACATTCACTCCCTCCACCACTGATGCATAGTGTGTAATATCCACAACCTGGCAGCAACTCAACAAGTCTCCCTCGACAGTACCTTCCATACAAACAACCTCTTAACAGCTGGAAGGACAAGGGTAGCAGATGCATTGGAATACCTTCACCTGCAAGTTCCACTCCAGACCACATACCATCCTGGCTCGGAACTATATCACTGTTATTCTTTCACTGTCACTGGATCAAGACCCTGGAACTCCCTTCCTAACAGTGCTGTGGGTATAACTGCACTGCACGGGCTGTAGAATTTCAAGAAGGTGGCTCACTACCATCTTCTAAGAGCAATTAAAGAGGGCCGCAAATTCCAACGATGCCCACATCCTATAGGGAAAAATAAATGCATTGTTTAATATAGTAAAGTCTTGCACATGGATAGCATGGACTTACTAATGGTGTGTATATATATATCAATAATAATTTTCTATCACTTTACCTGTTCATCTGCCATTTTGCTTTACGGGGCTGGAGGGCATAGTGCTAAAAGTGAAGCTTGTAAAAACCCATGTCAAACTGAAGAGGGACGGGGTGATGAGAAACTCTTGGGAGACATGTTCAGTGACCAGGGTTTTGAATGTTCAACTGGCAAGATGCTAGATGCCATAATGCTTAAGTCTATAGTTTTACATGTGCTTGCAAATCAATAGTGGGAGGTAGAGAAAAAGGGACATTCAAACAAAGTTAACTCGTACCGTTATAAGTTGGCAGCTGGTCTGGAAGCTTGTTGGTAGTAATTTGTGATGGGTGAATTTTGGGCCATGTTTCAGATGTAGCTAGACAGTGATGCGTCCTGCACTCTCGGCCCAGTTAATCTGCTAGCAACACCAGAGGGGGTTGGCTAGTTATTTCTTGAGTGTAGCAGACAGCTAAAGAATCATGAGTTTAAATACTCTTTTGAACAACAATTTCATTTTTGGTACAATAGAGTAATGTGTGCATGTACTGCTGACCTCCAGACTCTTTGCTTTGACTTCTGCCTCAGCATGAAGTCCCAGATGTAGAGAGCAGCAGTATGTGTACATAAACTGCATTCCTGAAGTTGACCTCTGGCGTATCAACATGGATTGTGATCACCAGCAGCAATCTTCAGCCCAGACTTGGTGCGCCGCAGTATAATGCACGCACTGCATAATATAAATGTTCTTGGCTCTGAGCTGATCTTCCCCTTTCCTCTGCCCTCTTTCTCTTGCAGGCAGTAGCTTATGCTATTGTGCAGTTGCATAGTTGCCAGCTGCCCTTGCTTGAGTGGCCATCCTTCTTGTTTTGACAATGAGGGTAGTGGGTGGCAAAGCCAGCTACCAACCCAGCTCTGTCTGATTTACCCGACACCCATGCAGTGTGTGCCCATCTAGAAAGGGAGGACCGGGATGGATGAGGTCAACGGAAAATGATCAGAAAGAGAACCGCAGACTTGAATCTCCTCTCCTTCCCGTTCTACCGTTTTCAATTCTTTAGCTGGTAACGGTACGAGTTAACTTTGTTTGAATGTCCCTCTTTAGCACCATTGAGAACATTGGGTGATCAAACCATGACAATTTCCTCAACCATGTGGCTTGACGGAAGCACCAGGGAATGGGGGGGGAGGGGAGAGGGGAAAAAGAACCCTGTTCTCAAATTCTACCCATTAAAAAAAACTGGTAAAATGTTGGTTTATGTTGTCACTGATTTAATTGAATCAGCTCTCTCTCTTTTTTGTGAGTATTCAGAGATTTGTATGCAGATCTCATCAGCTACTCGTGCAAATCTACTTTGAAGTAATTTGTTTTCAGTGCTTTTTTTTAATAAATGTTTTTTATTGGGTTTTTGAACAAAGTATATTTACTGTTATGTACACAGAATAAAATACATAGAAATGAAGGGAACACACAAAAAAAACCGAAAAAAAATTAAAATAAAATAACTGGTAGGGTATTACGTGCTAGCTCAACAACAGCAACTCTGTACAATTGGCAATATTATTTTTAACATAAGTAGGCATCTGTTTGTGGTGGGGGGGGGTTCATATACATTTGGGTGCTGGAGAAACAATTACAGTGGGCAATACGCGAATGGATCTGGCGTTGGTGTTGTCACTTGTTTCTCCCAGATGGTTTTCGCTGCCGTTGTCGTCTCGCATTCACCTCCGCTTCAGCCGTTCATCCCGTATTTTCCTTGTTCTCTGCTCCTGCAGATGCCAAGTTTGTTATCGTTTCCCATGCCCTCCTTCCGACTATCATTCCCATGCCTCCCCCCCCAACCTCTCTAGTTCCCCTCTTGCTCCCTGTCTCCTCCCTCTTCCCCCCCCCTCCCCTTCTCCTGTGGTACCTCCCCTCCCCTTTTCCTGTGGTTCCCCCCATCCCCTTCTCCTGTGGTTTCCCCCATCCCCTTCTCCTGTGGTTCCCCCCATCCCCTTCTCCTGTGGTTTCCCCCCCCCCTCCCCTCCTCCTGCGGTTCGCCTTTCTTTTATCTTGGGTTTAGCTGTTACGCCCCTCACCCGGTCTATCCCTCCCTCTTCCCCCGTCGGCGACGCTCCTTGGATTCTTGGCTACCTGGCTATTCTTCTGCTTGTTCGTTGGCCACAAACAGGTCCCGGAACAATTGGGTGAATGGCTCCCATGTTCTGTGGAAGCGTCGTCTGACACTAGGATGGCGAATTTGAATTTCTCTGTTTGGAGAGATTCTGAGAGGTCGGACAGCCAGTCTGCAGCTTTGGGTGGTGCTGCTGACCGCCAGCCGAACAGGATTCTACAACGGGCGATCAGGGAGGCAAAGGCAAGGGCGTCCGCCCTCATCCCCAGGAATAGATCTGGCTGGTCTGAAACCCCGAAGACCGCCACTTTCGGGCACGGCTCCACCCTCATCCCCACCACTTTGGACATTGCCTGGAAGAAGGCTGTCCAGTGTCCCACAAGTCTGGGGCAAGACCAGACCATGTGGGCGTGGTTGGCCGGGCCTCCTTGGCACCGTTCACATCTATCCTCTACCTCCGGGAAGAACCTACTCATATGTGTTTTGGGCTCTATGTACCACTTTTAGTTGCGTCAGGCTGAGCCTTATGCACGTGGAGGTGGAGTTGACCCGATGCAGTGCTTCGCTCCAGAGTCCCCACCCTATTTCAATCCCCAGGTCTTCCTCCCATTTCTTTCTTTTTGTGTCCAGTACGGTGTCGGCCCTTTCTGCCAGTCGTTCATACATGTCGCTACAGTTCCCTTTATCTCGGATGCTTGCATCCAGTAACTCTTCCAGTAATGTCTGTCGTGGCGGTTGTGGGTACGTCCTTGTCTCCTTTCGTAGGAAGTTTTTGAGTTGCAGGTACCTTAGCTCGTTCCCCTTGGCTAGCTGGAATTTCTCTGTCAGTTCGTCCAGTGTTGCGATCCCGACGTCCATATATAGGTCCCTGACAGTCCGTGTCCCTCCGTCCTGTCCCCACTTTTTAAAGTTGCCGTCAGTCAGCACTAGTGTGAACCTATGGTTGTTGCAGATGGGAGCTTTGTCCGACATTTTGGTCAGGCCAAATTGCTGCCGTAGTTGGTTCCAGGATGGAGGGTGGCTATCACCACCGGGCTGCTGGAGTATTTTTTGGGTGGGGATGGGGATGGGAGTGCCGCCGTGGCCAGGGCACGGAGGGAGGTCCCCTTGCAGGGGGTCTCTTCTGCGCGCACCCACTCGGCTTCTGGCTCCTTGATCCACCCCCTTATTCGCTCAGCTGTCGCCGCCCAGTGGTAGAATTGTAGGTTTGGGAGGGCTACCCCCCCCCCCCCCCCCCCCCCCCCCCATACAAAAGCCATAATTAGTTTGACTTGTTTTCAGTGCTGCTCATCATTTTCCTTTCTTTCTCTTGCGGAATACGGTGTGTGGGGGGAGGGGGGAGGATATACTCTGAAAATCAGCCACGGTCTCTGTAACTTCCTCCTGTCCTACAACCCTCAAGAGCTTAAGATGCTTCCAGCCTTGCAGATTTCCCACCTCTGGGGTGAATAACGTCAAACTGCAGTATCCCTGCTCCTTTAGCAGCTACCCCTTCCTACTCTTCCATAACAAACACTTGTGAATCCTCCTTCCCAGTACCCTTGCAGCTTGTGTTGGAGTAGACTCAGATTTTAAAAAAAAATTTAGAGTACCCAGACATGGGGAGAATGTGCAAATTCCACAAGGACAGTGACCCACGGCCGGGATTCGAATCTGGGTCCTCAGCGCCGCAGTCCCAGTGCTAACCACTGTGCCACATGCCGCCCTGGAGTAGACTCCGATTTATAATACAATCAATACCAGCATGTTCTTCTGCAGGTATATAATTCACTGTTTCACTCAAGGTTTTCATCTGTCTTTCCAGCTTTGATGCACACTACCCTTAAACAGTCATAGAATCATCGAATCCCTACAGTGCAGAAGGAGGCCATTCGGCTCATCATGTCTGCACCGACCCAAAGTCTCCACCTGAAGGCACTGATCTCCTCGAGCCTGTCTGATTTTCCCCTCTCTTGACTTCAGTGACATCCCATGTGCTAATATTCCTCTCACCATTCTTAATGTGCCCCGCCGGACTTAGCCCAAGTCTGCTTTCAGGACTCTTTCTCCACCATCAGTGTTTGCTAGTGTTCACCCTATCTCTAAAGGTGCCCTCTAGCCGCAACCCTAATACCCCTGCCTCATTGAGGAGCAGAGTTTTTAAAAAATATATTTTTATTCTCCTTTTTCACATTTTCTCCCAAATTTACACCGAACAATAATCAGTAACGAATGCAATGTCAATTCCCATACCAATAACAACGATCCCATCCTCCCACTAAACCCCCAAACATTAGCCCGTATGTTAACGTAAACAAATGACAGAAAGGAATCATCCATAGTCATCATTATCACATACAGTCCCCAGCACCACCACCCACCTACTGTTCGATGTAATCCAATTCATGAAAGTGCATAATGAACTTCTGCCCATGAATTCTTCATCGCCCTCCATCCTTCCCCTCAGTTCAAATTTGACTTTTCATGCGTCAAGAATTCTAGCGGGCGCAGGGTTGATCTCCAGCATAGCACGATCCACCTTCGGGCGATCAATGAGGTGACACCCCCCCCCCGCCGCCGCCACAACGTTCACACACACCTTCTACCCCTCAAAGAGCCGGTTCATCCTTGCCCTTGTAAGGTGTGCTCTATACACCACCTTCGGCTGTATCAGCCCCTACCTCGCACATGAGGTGTAGGCATTCACCCTCCGGAGCATCTCACACCAGAACCCCTCCATACCCTCTCCCAACTCTTCCTCCCACTTTGCTTGATCCCTTCCAGCGGCGCCTTCTCCTCCTCCAAAATGGCCTCGTAAACTGTCGATACTACCCCCATCTCCTGTCCCCTTGTCGTCAGCACCTCCTCCAGCAGCGTGGAAGCCGGCTCTACTGGGAAGCTTTGTATCTGCTTTCTGGCAAAGTCTCGAACCTGCATGTATCCAAATATTTCCCCCTGCTCCAGCCCATACTTCGCTCCCAACTCCTTCAATCCTGCAAACCGACCCCCAAGAGACAGGTCTTTTCGTGTCCTAATTCCTTTCTCCTCCCATCTCTGAAATTTTTCATTCCTCTTTCCTGGCTCAAATCTATGTTTTCCTCCGAATCGGCATCCTCAATGAAGATATTACTATCGGACACCCTGAGTATCTCCCCGGGGACGCCTGGAGTGGTGCTGTTGCTAGCGCCTTCAATCCCGACCCCCTACCCAACCTCTCCTCCATTCTGACCCATTGGGAATCAACCCGTCTGACCCAACTCCGTACCTTCTCCACAGTCACCGCCCAGTAATAACATATCAGGTTCGGAAGACTCAAACCCCCTGCCTGCCTTCCTCTCTGTAGTAGCACCTTTTTAATTCTGGCCACCTTCCCTCCGCATATGAACGAATCTAGGAAATGCCTTTGGCAGGAAAATCGGCAGGCATTGGAAAATAAACAAGAATCACAGCAGCACATTCATTTTAACAGCCTGTACCCGACCTGCCAGTGACAGAGGGAGTCCATCCCACCTTGCCAGATCATCTTTCACGCTCCACCAAACTAGAAATGTTGTACCTATGGAGCCCCCCCCCCCCCCCCCCATCCCGAGCAACCTGCACCCCCAGGTATCTAAAGTGAGTCCCTTCCCTACGGAATGGCAGCCCCCCCCACACCTGTCCCCACTGGCCGAGACACCACAAAATATTCACTCTTGTCTAGATTTAATTTGTACCCCGAGAAACAAACACCCGAAGCAGCTCCAGTGTTCCCCCTATTGACACACTCAGTTCCGACACGTATAATAACAAGACAGCGGCATATAAGGACACCTTATGTTCTATCCCGCCCGCACTATCTCTTTCTATATCCTTGAACTTCATAACGTGTTGGCCAATGGTTCAATCGCAAGTGCAAACAGCAGGAGGGGACATAGGACGTCTCTGCCTAGTCCCATGGTGGAGAGGAAAGTATTCCGAACTGATGTTATTTGTGCAGACAATATTAAGGAGCAGTGTTGTAGAAGATGGTGTTAACTCTTAAAATTGTCCAGTATCTCAAAAGTGCTGGCTTAATCCATTATTACCAGTACAGTTCTCAAAACATTGCCTTCCAAATTCTACTTTGAGCAGTTTTAAATCATTTGTTGGTGCAATGAGCTAGATAGATCGCAGATGTGTGCGACTGAAAGACTGGTGTATGGTACCTGTGGATTCTCAAAAGCCTCTTGTGATTGAAAGGTATGATTAGGTGTCCATTTTGTCATACGGCCCTTTGTCAAACAATTATTTTGAAATAAGTTGACAGCATGGATTATATCTCCCCACAGTCTCCAATCATGGTTTGTTAACCATTGCATGAAAGTTCCCCTTCCAGCCACACGCCATCAGGACTCTGAAATCTGTCCCCGTTCCTTAACTGTCGCTGGTAAAGATCCTAGAACTCCTCCCTAACAGCACTGTGGATGTACCTACACCACACGGATTACAGTGGTTCAGGAGAATAGCTCATCACCACCTCTTCAAGGGTAAGTAGTGATGGGTAAAAAATGCTGGCCCAGCCAGCCATGCACATATCCTTTGAATGAATACAAAATCAATTTCCATTAATGGTGAATACTTAGACTAATGACAGACTTGGGTTTTGGTAAGAAATGGGCTAAGTGGTCACAACCTGAGGAAGTTCAGTAATTGCTAGCTTTTTGCGAGATGTACACACACACCAAATTTACTTTCTCACGCCATTTGATTTTGAAAGCTTTTGTTAGAGATTGGCAGGAATCCTGATTGCACGCAAGTGATATGGTTGCTAAGCCCAGAGCTTGCTTACAAAAAGTAACAATGCGACTTACATCTCATCTCCCCTCTCTCTGCAGTGAAACTAAATATTTGGAAATTGCCCAAATGTCAGCACTATTTGGACAAGTTGGCATGCCCCGCAAAGGTGGTAGATGACCGAGTTACTTTGTTACCACCTTGTGTGAAATTTATTTTATTCTAACCTACAAAGGATTTTGCTGTGGAAGCACTTTTGTGTGTTTAAGTTCTCCATATAGCTGTGAATGTAGAATGGGATTTGTCAAGGATGTCTATTTGCAATCCTGTCTCCGTTGGTGTGTAAGGGACGGTGATATAATATACGCGAAAGCATTGTGCGCTCGATGGGCTAGATACTGCTTCAGGAAGGTTGCAGTGCGGCAATCGTGTCTCCATTGGTGTGCAAGGGACGGAGATAGAATTTACGTGAAAGCATTGTGCGATCAATGGACGAGATCCTGCTTTAGGAAGGATGCAGTGCGAATGGAACTAAGGTTTACATATACATAGAACATACAGTGCAGAAGGAGGCCATTTGGCCCATCGAGTCTGCACCGACCCACGTAAGCCCTCACTTCCACCCTATCCCCGTAACCTAATAATCCCTCCTAACCTTTTTGGTCACTAAGGACAATTTATCATTGCCAATCGACCTAACCTGCACGCCTTTGGACTGTGAGAGGAAACCGGAGCACCCGGAGGAAACCCACGCAGACACGGGGAGAACATGCAGACTCCGCACAGACAGTGACCCAGCGGGGAATCAAACCTGGGACCCTGGCGCTGTGAAGCCACAGTCCTATCCACTTGTGCTACCGCGCTGCCCTGTTCTCTTAAAAGAGAACAAAATAATATTTTAGAAGCTGTTAACTGTGAGTCAGAGACTTAAGAAAGGAACAAGTCTTCTCTTCAAAAATGATTGGTTCTTGTAATAGTCTACTCCTTTTAAGGGGGCGAGTTCCTGTGACCCAAATGGCTGGAGCACATGAACCCTGGGAGTGGAGCACAGGTTTCCCAACTAGTTAGGAGTTTGCAGTCTTGGAACATGGTAGCTTTTATCTCACTCTCTGTATATAGTTTCTTACTTAATAACTGTTCATTTGTTAATCTATCTGGTGCTTGCCCATCTGTCAGGATATTATATTGGCAATGAGGGTCAACTGGAGTGCATTCCTGCGATTGGGAAATTAGAAGAACAGACCTTGTATAAAAACTTTTCCTTTGAAGCAAACTCATTCAACAATCCGGAGTGACAATGCCCTCTTTACAAAGTAGAATCATTTGACCCAAATATAGAGCAATGGGCACTATACGTTGAATGCCTTCATTATTTTTTCAAGGCTAATGAAAATTGGTGGGGAGTGGCGGGGGTAGGAAACACAGTGGTAATCCTACTAACAGCCTGTGGGGCTCCCACTTATAACCCGATTAGGAATCTGACATCTTCAGCTGCCCCCCGACTCCAAAAGAGAGGGGGGCGGGGGGAGGCGGCAATGGAGTTACAGAGAGTACAAGCTGACGAGTTTTTGGCGGGAAGCCTCTGCCAGTCATGGTGTCAGAGATGACGGTGCAGAAGCCATTCAGCAAAGAAGCACTAAGCAAAAGAAAGCGCAGTATAGCGAAAGAAATTATGTGACACTGTTCGTGAGAATCAGGAGGATATTCTATTCTAACATGACTGATGCACTGTATTGCGTAACATGTTATATCATTTTGAGCAAGTATAACTGTATGAAACTTCACTTGTCGTGGCTAGACTTTGCTAAGACAATTGGAGGCCACTTATTCTTGGGCACATCTTTGGATTAATCAGAGATTAATTTTATTTGTTAGATTTTAGTCCTGAAGTTGATTAGAGATTATTTTCGGTTACTCTGAATGTTATTTTTTTCCTGTAGATTGAAAATAGTGTTCTTTTAAATATGTTTATAAGAGGTGTGACTCCAAAATTTGCACACGTGGCAATTGAAGTATGTTCCAACAGATCACTGTCTTATTTTTCTTCAGTTTGTAGGATCCTTTTTCTAGTGCAGTCACAAGCCTCCTAATTCAGAGCATGTGTTTGGGGGCAGTTAACCCTGACTTTCCTGTACGGCAGGTGGGTCATACAGCAATTGTGTTTGCCAGAGCAGCGCAATGTTGGGAAACTATGGCTTGGATTCTCCGGCCCTGCTGTGGCGGGACCCACCGTTGTGTGCAGTGGGCCAGCCAAAGGTCTATTGATTTTCGACGGAACCAGAAGACCCTAGCGGCTGGTGGGGGGCTGGTGGGGCCGGACCATCCCAGCTTGCACGTTAAACGTAGCAGGACAGTTTTAGCAAACTCCCACACGCCGTGTTGCATAACGAGGCTTAACAATGCAAGGGTAAGAATTGGTTTTGATGTTCATGGTCTGACACTAAGTATTTTTCTTTCCTCTTCCATCTTTTGAATCAGTAATCTTAGATTGGGTTCCAATACGTGTGAAGGAAATGGCCACTGTAAGACAGATTGCCAAGGATGACCTCGAGGAGCTCCATGAGGCGTTTAACAAAGTTGGTGAGTAGTCTTTTGGAGAGTGGCTGCCTCTTGATCAACTGTACAAAGCAAACTGTGGTCTGGTAACCTACATTGACATAACCAACCATTTTGGAAAGTCTAGCTGCGGGACAATGAAGTTCTATGAAATGGTCAGAATCTGGCCCCTCGAATCAATTGGTAATGAGGGTTTCAGTGCCCTTTAATCATAGACCTGTGAAATTGCCATGCTTTAGCTGCTTGAACTGTGAAGACGAACCAGTTATTTGGCTCACCCAAATAAACTTCTAAACAAATATCTCTCTTTCCCCCCCCCCCCCCGCCTCGACGTTGCCAGTTGATAACATTTTTCATCCCACTTCATCTTTGCATGCCACAGCTAGGGTACTGTATCTAGTACATAAAAGCAACAGCACTTCCCACTCCCCTCCGGCCAAACAAAATAAAACCTGCCCGCATTATCTTTAACAGCATTGTGGCTTACTGTTATAGTGACAATATTGAATTCTTTACCCGTCAGTCTGGCCTCAATAAAACTCGAGATGGATTTGTGGGTATAGTATTATTTATTTTAACCAACTTGCATGGCTGACTCGCTTCACAGAGACTCAGAACACAGAAGCTGTCTCCTGGACCACTTGAAACGAATGAGGTTGGAGACAAAGAGATCTCTGCAAATACATTCAAATGGCATCAAGTTTCATATACACGATTCCCATAGGTCATCCTATACCCCTCCTGACCTGGCCGTACATCCTGATTGGCTCACTTCGCATTCCTTAACCCTGGGCCTCTTGTTACCCAACATCCTTTTCCCCATCTTCTTTGCCATGCTTTCTGAATTCCTTTGTCCTTTGTGAACTCAGTACTATTAGACTGGCCCGCATCTACATTACTGTATCTAATATTTGAACTAACTATTTTATATCACATTCGTCAGTAGTATAAATACAAGTTGTTATAAGCATACTTTTCAATGATTTCAGGGAGGTTAGTTATTTTATAGTTCATTGAGATTGTTGCACTAGGTGAATGGACTGGAAGTATTGTCCATGTCGCTGACATGGTTAGTGTGCATTGGCAATTGCCTTTTGTTTGGCAAAGTTGTTGGGGAGGACACCGTTCTCACTTTTGCCATCAGCCAGTGGAGGTTTTCTTGCGCTCACTCGTGCTCACATACATGTGTATGCTATTTTGTACATGCGTGCGTGCAAGCGCACGTGCAACAGGCTTTTCTACAGCTGGTCGCTGAGTTTTTTGGGAGACTTCTAGTTTGGAAAGGCCTGTGGTTCTTCAGTTTATTTCTCCATTACAAATGCAACCTGCCCTTTTGAGTGATACTTCAAACTTAGCCTGTCTATCTCACTGATACATTCTTCCTCTCAATTATATACATCAGGGGCTTTTTTTTATTGACAAGAAAATGGGCTTATGAAATGATTTGTCTGATTTTTAATAAAGTAAATTTAGTGTACCCAATTCATTTTTTCCAATTAAGGGGCAATTTAGTGTGGCCAATCCACCTACCCTGCACATCTTTTGGGTTGTGGAGGTGAAACCCATGCAAACACGGGGAGAATGTGCAAATTCCACACGTACAGCGGCCCACGGCCGGGATCGAACCTGGGACCTCGGTGCCGTGATGCAGCCGTGCTAGCCACTGTGCTGCCCAATCTGATTTTTTTGTTGTTGTTGTTGAACATTTGCTTTCATTTGCATGGACATAATTTTGTAATGAGGAGAGATAGAGATCCTTGATTTACAGTATGTACTTCGACAGCACTTTTAGAGCCAACTTCAATTCTTTTGAACCTCGCAAGATGGTTGATGCAAAAATGCTAATGTTTGGTCATCAACGTCCGAAGAACACTGTATAAGTTCTTTGACGAAATGGAGCAAAAACTGTTTTTGGCTGTTAAAGGTGCTTGGACCACCACACCAAAAGAAATGGTGCCTAAATGCTTCATGGCGGGAGAATGTGCTGAATGTGCTTCCATCACATGCACCATAGTGAGATATAGCTTTCCCTATTGGTACAAAGCATACTTGTAGGCCAACAAAGTTTGTGTGTGCAAACTTAAAACACCTCATTTATGATTTGTTTTAACCTTAAGTTACAGGCAGAGGGGTGTAATACGTCAGCTGAATGGCCGACTTCTACGCCTCATGGTCTTCGCATTGAAAGATCGAAATTGAACAGATTTTTTTTTTCCAAAATTGCCGGACATTAGTTGTTATTGCTCTGATTTATTTCTAACTAAAAGAAAATCTTTTGTTTATTTGGCTAGATCTCGACAGCAATGGCTACATTAGTAATTCCGAACTCGGTGATCTTTTCCGTGAAGCCAATGTTTCGTTGCCTGGCTACAAAATAAGAGAAATTGTTGAGAACCTCATGACCGAAGGGGACAAAGACAAAGATGGCAAGATCAGTTTTGACGAGTTTGTTTCCGTAAGTGTCCTTAAACATAAAAAGCTGTCCAGAAATTAGTTTGTCCCCATGTTCCTGATGTTCTATGTGCTTCATATTGGACAATAATGAATCCAACAGTGACTGTCCCCACAGCACCCATAAAACAAGTCAAGAGCTAAGATTCCATTCTCAGCAACTTGGCAACCATTAATTACACTTGCTTTGATTTTTTTTTTTAGAATCCATGTGTTCAGCTGCAGAGCAATGTGATTTATCAGGTTATCTGAGAGTCCTGCAGTAAAAGTGTGGGATGTCCTCTAAAAGGATTTATTTAATCAGCACCATTTGTTGTGAATATGCTAGTAAGCCCGATGAAGACTATTTCGAATTCCATTTTTATTATATATATTTTTTCAACAAAATTAGCGATTAAAGCTGAACTTTGAAGCGAGGAAAGCTTGATAAATTGTGGAATTATAAACTGCCAGGGCATATTACATGAAAAGTATTCCTTAAATGTGTGCATTCCACAAATGCCATGAAAGAATATTGTTCAACGAAAGACATTCTTAGCGTTATCTGTTTTTCAACAGATTCTATATTTGTGTGTGACCTCTTCACATTTCCATTTGCACTCAGTTATTTTTTTAAGCCCTCTGTGTTTTTTTGTACTTGTGTAGTAGACTTTATTTTCTTCTACCTCAGCGGCTTCTACATGTTTGTGATTGCCCTACTAGAAGCAGTACTTGCATGTTTTATATCCTGTTCGAACATGATTTTGGAATGTTTTGGATTGTGCTCGGCTATGTAGCAATGTGATGATCAAATGTTTTATGCTGGTGATGACTGGGCAGATGAAATTTCCTCCTTCCTTTTGTTTTACTTCACTAAAATTGTATTCTTTTACTTCCTCTGTCATATTGAAAGATAGCTAAAGGTAACTGAACTCACTGCTGCACATTTCACTCAGATTAGCAAGTTGTCTGTAGTTATTTTAAAAATCTCAGTTAGAAGAGAGGCAACAGAAACTCTGAATCGTCACCTCTAGGCAGGAACCTGAAACTGTAGTCACAAGCAACTGTTTACATACCTTGGAATTCCCTTCGGCCGAAACATCGGATTGGGTCCAAATTCTTTTTTTTTTTAATTAAATATTTTATTGAACATTTTTGGTCAACCAACACAGTACATTGTGCATCCTTTACACAATATTATAACAGCACAAATAACAATGACCTATTTTATAAACAAAAAATAAATAAATAATAAATAACAAAAATGAAAACTAGCCCTAATTGGCACCTGCCTTGTCACAAGTAACACTCGCCAAAAATATAATTTAACAGTCCAATATATAATTATCTGTAGCAACGACCTATACATACTATACAGTATATATTAACAACCCTGAGAGTCCTTCTGGTTCCTCCTACCCCCCCCACCCACCCCCCCGATCCTGGGCTGCTGCTGCTGCCTTCTTTTTCCCATTCCGTCTATCTTTCTGCGAGGTATTTGACGAACGGTTGCCACCGCCTGGTGAACCCTTGAGCCGACCCCCTTAGGACGAACTTAATCCGCTCTAGCTTTATAAACCCCGCCATGTCATTTATCCAGGTCTCCACCCCCGGGGGCTTGGCTTCTTTCCACATTAGCAATATCCTGCGCCGGGCTACTAGGGACGCAAAGGCCAAAACATCGGCCTCTCTCGCCTCCTGCACTCCCGGCTCTTGTGCAACCCCAAATATAGCCAACCCCCAGCTTGGTTCGACCTGGACTCCTACTACTTTTGAAAGCACCTTTGTCACCCCCATCCAAAACCCCTGTAGTGCCGGGCATGACCAAAACATATGGGTATGATTCGCTGGGCTTCTCGAGCACCTCGCACACCTATCCTCCACCCCCAAAAATTTACTGAGCCGTGCTCCAGTCATATGCGCCCTGTGTAATACCTTAAACTGAATCAGGCTTAGCCTGACACACGAGGACGACGAGTTTACCCTGCTTAGGGCATCTGCCCACAGCCCCTCCTCAATCTCCTCCCCCAGCTCTTCTTCCCATTTCCCTTTTAGTTCATCTACCATAGTCTCCCCTTCGTCCCTCATTTCCCTATATATATCTGACACCTTACCACCCCCCACCCATGTCTTTGAGATCACTCTGTCCTGCACCTCTTGTGTCGGGAGCTGCGGGAATTCCCTCACCTGTTGCCTCGCAAAAGCCCTCAGTTGCATATACCTGAATGCATTCCCTTGGGGCAACCCATATTTCTCGGTCAGCGCTCCCAGACTCGCGAACTTCCCATCCACAAACAGATCTTTCAGTTGCGTTATTTCTGCTCTTTGCCACATTCCATATCCCCCATCCATTCCCCCCGGGGCAAACCTATGGTTGTTTCTTATCGGGGACCCCCCCAAGGCTCCAGTCTTTCCCCTATGCCGTCTCCACTGTCCCCAAATCTTCAGTGTAGCCACCACCACCGGGCTTGTGGTGTAGTTCCTCGGTGAGAACGGCAATGGGGCTGTCACCATAGCCTGTAGGCTAGTCCCCCTACAGGACGCCCTCTCTAATCTCTTCCACGCCGCTCCCTCCTCCTCTCCCATCCACTTACTCACCATTGAAATATTAGCGGCCCAATAATACTCACTTAGGCTCGGTAGTGCCAGCCCCCCCCTATCCCTGCTACGCTGTAAGAATCCCTTCCTCACTCTCGGGGTCTTCCCGGCCCACACAAAACCCATGATGCTCTTTTCAATCCTTTTAAAAAAAACCTTCGTGATCACCACCGGGAGGCACTGAAACACAAAGAGGAATCTCGGGAGGACCACCATCTTAACCGCCTGCACCCTCCCTGCCATTGACAGGGATACCATATCCCATCTCTTGAAATCCTACTCCATCTGTTCCACCAACCGCGTTAAATTTAACCTATGCAATGTGCCCCAATTCTTAGCTATCTGGATCCCCAGGTAACGAAAGTCCCTTGTTACCTTCCTCAACGGTAGGTCCTCTATTTCTCTACTCTGCTCCCCTGGATGCACCACAAACAACTCACTTTTCCCCATGTTCAATTTATACCCTGAAAAATCCCCAAACTCCCCAAGTATCCGCATTATTTCTGGCATCCCCTCCGCCGGGTCCGCCACGTATAGTAGCAAATCGTCCGCATACAAAGATACCCGGTGCTCTTCTCCTCCCATAAGTACTCCCCTCCACTTCTTGGAACCCCTCAACGCTATCGCCAGGGGCTCAATCGCCAGTGCAAACAATAATGGGGACAGAGGGCATCCCTGCCTTGTCCCTCTATGGAGCCGAAAATATGCAGATCCCCGTCCATTCGTGACCACGCTCGCCACTGGGGCCCTATACAACAGCTGCACCCATCTAACATACCCCTCTCCAAAACCAAATCTCCTCAACACCTCCCACAAATAATCCCACTCCACTCTATCAAATGCTTTCTCGGCATCCATCGCCACTACTATCTCCGTTTCTCCCTCTGGTGGGGCCATCATCATTACCCCTAACAACCTCCGTATATTCGTGTTCAGCTGTCTCCCCTTCACAAACCCAGTTTGGTCCTCGTGGACCACCCCCGGGACACATTCCTCTATTCTCATTGCCATTACCTTGGCCAGGACCTTGGCATCTACATTTAGGAGGGAAATAGGTCTATAGGACCCGCTCCCAGTCCCACCCTTTCCTGCTCTTCCACCTTGGGAAATTCCAGCCGATCCAAGAAGCCCATCATTCTCTCCCTCCCATCCGGGGGTTGAGCTTCATATAATTTTTTATAAAATGTCTTGAACACTCCATTCACTCTCTCCGCTCCCCGCTCCATCTCTCCTTCCTCATCCCTCACTCCCCCTATTTCCCTCGCTGCTCCCCTTTTCCTCAATTGGTGTGCCAGCAACCTGCTCGCCTTCTCCCCATATTTGTACTGTACACCCTGTGCCTTCCTCCATTGTGCCTCTGCAGTGCCTGTAGTCAGCAAGTCAAATTCTACATGTAGCCTTTGCCTTTCCCTGTACAGTCCCTCCTCCGGTGCTTCCGCATATTGTCTGTCCACCCTCAAACGTTCTTGCAGCAACCGCTCCCGTTCCTTACTCTCCTGCTTCCCTTTATGTGCCCTTATTGATATCAGCTCCCCTCTAACCACCGCCTTCAACGCCTCCCAGACCACTCCCACCTGGACCTCCCCATTATCATTGAGTTCCAAGTACTTTTCAATGCACCCCCTCACCCTTAGACACACACCCTCATCTGCCATTAGTCCCATGTCCATTCTCCAGGGTGGGCGCCCTCCTGTTTCCTCCCCTATCTCCAAGTCCACCCAGTGTGGAGCGTGATCCGAAATGGCTATAGCCGTATACTCTGTTCCCCTCACCTTCGGGATCAATGCCCTACCCCAGCACAAAAAAGTCTATTCGCGAGTAGACTTTATGGACATAGGAGAAAAACGAGAACTCCTTACTCCTAGGTCTGCTAAATCTCCACGGGTCTACACCTCCCATCTGCTCCATAAAATCTTTAAGTACCTTGGCTGCTGCCGGCCTCCTTCCAGTCCTGGACTTCGACCTATCCAGCCCTGGTTCCAACACCGTATTAAAATCTCCCCCCATTATCAGCTTTCCCATCTCTAGGTCGGGAATGCGTCCTAGCATCCGCCTCATAAAATTGGCATCATCCCAGTTCGGGGCATATACGTTTACCAAGACCACCGTCTCCCCCTGTAGTTTGCCACTCACCATCACGTATCTGCCCCCGTTATCCGCCACTATAGTCTTTGCCTCGAACATTACCCGCTTCCCCACTAATATAGCCACCCCCCTGTTTTTCGCATCGAGCCCCGAATGGAACACCTGCCCCACCCATCCTTTGCGTAGCCTAACCTGGTCTGTCAGTTTCAGGTGCGTTTCCTGTAACATAACCACATCTGCCTTAAGTTTCTTAAGGTGTGCGAGTACCCGTGCCCTCTTTATCAGTCCGTTCAGCCCTCTCACGTTCCACGTGATCAGCCGAGTTGGGGGGCTTCCTACCCCCCCCCCCCCTTGTCGATTAGCCATCACCTTTTTCCAGCTCCTCACCCGGTTCCCACGCAGCTGTATCTCCCCCAGGCGGTGCCCCCCCGCCCATCCTCTCCCATACCAGCTCCCCCCTCTCCCCAGCAGCAGCAACCCAGTAATTCCCCCCTCCCACCCCCCCCGCTAGATCCCCCGCTAGCGTAATTACTCCCCCCATGTTGCTCCCAGAAGTCCGCAAACTCTGGCTGACCTCGGCTTCCCCCCGTGACCTCGGCTCGCACCGTGCGACGCCCCCTCCTTCCTGCTTCTCTATTCCCGCCATGATTATCATAGCGCGGGAACCAAGCCCGCGCTTCTCCCTTGGCCCCGCCCCCAATGGCCAACGCCCCATCTCCTCCACCTCCCCTCCTCCCCCCATCACCACCTGTGGGAGAGAGAAAAGTTACCACATCGCAGGATTAGTACATAAAACCCCTCTTTGCCCCCCACATTCGCCCCACCACTTTGTTCGAACGTTCTTTTTAATAACCCGCTCATTCCAGTTTTTCTTCCACAATAAAAGTCCACGCTTCATCCGCCGTCTCAAAGTAGTGGTGCCTCCCTCGATATGTGACCCACAGTCTTGCCGGTTGCAGCATTCCAAATTTTATCTTCTTTTTATGAAGCACCGCCTTGGCCCGATTAAAGCTCGCCCTCCTTCTCGCCACCTCCGCACTCCAGTCTTGATAAACGTGGATCACCGCGTTCTCCCATTTACTGCTCCGAGTTTTCTTTGCCCATCTAAGGACCATTTCTCTATCCTTAAAACGGAGGAATCTCACCACTATGGCTCTGGGAATTTCTCCTGCTCTCGGTCCTCGCGCCATCACTCGGTATGCTCCCTCCACCTCCAACGGACCCGCCGGGGCCTCCGCTCCCATTAACGAGTGCAGCATCGTGCTCACATATGCCCCGACGTCCGCTCCCTCCACACCTTCAGGAAGACCAAGAATCCTCAGGTTGTTCCTCCTTGCGTTGTTTTCCAGTGCCTCCAACCTTTCCACACATCGTTTCTGATGTGCCTCCTGCGTCTCCGTCTTCACCACCAGGCCCTGTATATCGTCCTCATTCTCGGCTGCCTTTGCCTTCACGACCCGAAGCTCCCGCTCCTGGGTCTTTTGTTCCTCCTTTAGCCCTTCGATCGCCTGTAGTATCGGGGCCAACAGCTCTTTCTTCATTTCCTTTTTGATCTCTTCCACACAGCATTTCAAGAACTCTTGTTGTTCAGGGCCCCATGTTAAACTGCCACCTTCCGACGCCATCTTGGTTTTTGCTTGCCTTCCTTGCCGCTGTTCTAAAGGATCCACTGCAATCTGGCCACTCTCTCCTCCTTTTTCCATCCGTATCCAGGGGGGATTCCCTTCTGGTTTACCGCACAGTGTTTTTAGCCGTCAAAATTGCCGTTGGGGCTCCTATCAAGAGCCCAAAAGTCCGTTTCACAGGGAGCTGCCGAAACGTGCGACTCAGCTGGTCATCGCCGCACCCGGAAGTCCTTGGGTCCAAATTCTGGCATAGACTGGACAATCAGAGCAGTGAAATTACTGCATAAGTGGACCTTGCAGAATTGATCCTTTTCCAAGATCGGAATGTGACCAGTGTGCTAGGGCAACTAATCACACCCCCAAGAGACAACAGTCACAAAGTGGGGCATATTGTCCTGTGGTAAGAAAGGGGAGGGGGTGGTTTAGTATTGTGTGGAGGAGGGGAAGGGCTGGTGAGCTGTGATTAGAAAGGGCGTGCAGTTTTCATGTCGAGTATTGTTTATCTTATTGATGACGGTCTCCTGCAGCCCATGGAATCACAACGCAGGATGTGTAAAACTATTTGTTTGTGTGTTTTAGGCCCAAGAAATCCAGCCAATTTCCCAAAAGGACTGAAATGTACACTCGTTGACAGCACCCAGGGCCCCTTAACCAAATCACCATATTGAACCCTTCAGTGCCCATTATCCTGCCCAGTGTCAGGTGTTGTGCAATCTAATTTCTAGGCCTAAGTGTTTGCATCAGCAGTTTCAATGTTAAACGCTACATAAAAGCTTGACCAAAAACAGTTTCCAAAGAAATTCTGAATCAAAGAATGGTTACTGAGCCACTCAGTCCATTGTGCTCATGTCGCTGTCTGCAAGAGCAACTCGGCTGGTCCCACTCCCCACCTTTTCCCTGTGATCTTGCAATTTTTTTCTTTCCAGATAATTATGTAATTCTCTTTGAAGTTCTTAATCACTTGCTGCACAAATTCTTTTTTCCTCGTATTGTATTGCCGTTGCCTCTTTTATAAATCATCTTAAATCTTCGTCCCCTGGTTCTTGATCCTTGCGCCAAATGGAAAGGTTTCACCCCACTACTCTTCTGGATAGGACGTGCATGCATACACAAAATATTTAAAGCATATTTGAGTTTTGTAGATGCTTAAAGGCATTGTTAAAACATTAGTTGCGACATTGTTAGGATCACTGTTGAGTTAGTTTAATTTCTTTTTTTTAAAAAAATATTTTATTGAAAATTTTTGGTCAACCAACACAGTACATTGTGCATCCTTTACACAATATTATAACAACACAAATAACAATGACCTATTTTATAAACAGAAAATGAATAAATAATAAATAACAAAAATGAAAACTAACCCTAATTGGCAACTGCCTTATCACAAGTAACACTCTCCAAAAATATAATTTAACAGTCCAATATATAATTATCTGTACGAAGTCTTACAACACCAGGTTAAAGTCCAACAGGTTTGTTTCGATGCCACTAGCTTTCGGAGCGCTGCTCCTTCCTCAGGTGAATGAAGAGGTCTGATCCAGAAACACATATATAGACAAATATATGCCAACTGTACTGGCTTGATACAATTCACACCTCTTTAACCTGGGGTTACCCCATCCCTGGATCTGTAAAGATTTAATCACCTGCTAATGCTCGCATTCCTAGCATTGTTTGGCATCTTTGAATTTGTCTATATATGTGTTTCTGGATCAGACCTCTTCATTAACCTGAGGAAGGAGCAGCGCTCCGAAAGCTAGTGACATCGCAACAAACCTGTTGGACTTTAACCTGGTGTTGTAAGACTTCGTACTGTGCTCACCCCAGTCCAACGCCGGCATCTCCACATCATAATTATCTGTAGCAACGACCTATACATATTATACAGTATATATTAACAACCCTGAGAGTCCTTCTGGTTCCTCCTCTCTCTCTTTCCCCCCCCCCCCCCCCCCCCCCCTCGATCCTGGGCTGCTGCTGCTGCCTTCTTTTTCCCCATTCCATCTATCTTTCTGCGAGGTATTCGACGAACGGTTGCCACCGCCTGGTGAACCCTTGAGCCGACCCCCTTAGAACGAACTTCATCCGCTCTAGCTTTATAAACCCTGCCATGTCATTTATCCAGGTCTCCACCCCCGGGGGCTTGGCTTCTTTCCACATTAACAATATCCTGCGCGGGGCTACTAGGGACGCAAAGGCCAAAACATCGGCCTCTCTCGCCTCCTGCACTCCCGGCTCTTGTGCAACCCCAAATATAGCCAACCCCCAGCTTGGTTCGACCCGGACCCCCACTACTTTTGAAAGCACCTTTGTCACCCCCCTCCAAAACCCCTGTAGTGCCGGGCATGACCAAAACATATGGGTATGATTCGCTGGACTTCTCGAGCACCTTGCACACCTATCCTCCACCCCAAAAAATTTACTGAGCCGTGCTCCAGTCATATGCGCCCTGTGTAATACCTTAAACTGAATCAGGCTTAGCCTGGCACACGAGGACGACGAGTTTACCCTGCTTAGGGCATCTGCCCACAGCCCCTCCTCGATCTCCTCCCCAGCTCTTCTTCCCATTTCCCTTTTAGTTCATCTACCATAGTCTCCCCTTCGTCCCTCATTTCCCTATATATATCTGACACCTTACCATCCCCCACCCATGTCTTTGAGATCACTCTGTCCTGCACCTCTTGTGTCGGGAGCTGCGGGAATTCCCTCACCTGTTGCCTCGCAAAAGCCCTCAGTTGCATATACCTGAATGCATTCCCTTGGGGCAACCCATATTTCTCGGTCAGCGCTCCCAGACTCGCGAACTTCCCATCCACAAACAGATCTTTCAGTTGCGTTATTCCTGCTGTTTGCCACATTCCATATCCCCCATCCATTCCCCCCGGGGCAAACCTATGGTTGTTTCTTATCGGGGACCCCCCCAAGGCTCCAGTCTTTCCCCTATGCCGTCTCCACTGTCCCCAAATCTTCAGTGTAGCCACCACCACTGGGCTTGTGGTGTAGTTCCTCGGTGAGAATGGCAATGGGGCTGTCACCATAGTCTGTAGGCTAGTCCCCCTACAGGACGCCCTCTCTAATCTCTTCCACGCCGCTCCCTCCTCCTCTCCCATCCACTTACTCACCATTGAAATATTAGCGGCCCAATAATACTCACTTAGGCTCGGTAGTGCCAGCCCCCCCCCCTATCCCTGCTACGCTGTAAGAATCCCTTCCTCACTCTCGGGGTCTTCCCAGCCCACACAAAACCCATGATGCTCTTTTCAATCCTTTTTAAAAAAAGCCTTTGTGATCACCACCGGGAGGCACTGAAACACAAAGAGGAATCTCGGGAGGACCACCATCTTAACCGCCTGCACCCTCCCTGCCAGTGACAGGGATACCATATCCCATCTCTTGAAATCCTCCTCCATTTGTTCCACCAACCGCGTTAAATTTAACCTATGCAATGTGCCCCAATTCTTGGCTATCTGGATCCCCAGGTAACGAAAGTCCCTTGTTACCTTCCTCAACGGTAGGTCCTCTATTTCTCTACTCTGCTCCACTGGATGCACCACAAACAACTCACTTTTCCCCATGTTCAATTTATACCCTGAAAAATCCCCAAACTCCCCAAGTATCCGCATTATTTCTGGCATCCCCTCTGTTGGGTCTGCCACATATAGTAACAAATCGTCCGCATACAAAGATACCCGGTGTTCTTCTCCTCCTCTAAGTACTCCCCTCCACTTCTTGGAACCCCTCAACGCTATCGCCAGGGGCTCAATCGCCAGTGCAAACAATAATGGGGACAGAGGGCATCCCTGCCTTGTCCCTCTATGGAGCCGAAAATATGCAGATCCCCGTCCATTCGTGACCACGCTCGCCATCGGGGCCTTATTCAACAGCTGCACCCATCTAACATACCCCTCTCCAAAACCAAATCTCCTCAACACCTCCCACAAATAATCCCACTCCACTCTATCAAATGCTTTCTCGGCATCCATCGCCACTACTATCTCCGTTTTCCCCCTCTGGTGGGGACATCATCATTACCCCGAACAGCCTCCGTATATTCGTGTTCAGCTGTCTCCCCTTCACAAACCCAGTTTGGTCCTCGTGGACCACCCCCGGGACACATTCCTCTATTCTCATTGCCATTACCTTGGCCAGGATCTTGGCATCTACATTTAGGAGGGAAATAGGTCTATAGGACCCGCATTGTAGCGGGTCCTTTTCCTTCTTTAAGAGAAGCGATATCGTTGCTTCAGACATAGTCGGGGGCAGTTGTCCCCTTTCCTTTGCCTCATTAAAGGTCCTCGTCAATACCGGGGCGAGCAAGTCCACATATTTTCTATAGAATTCGACTGGGAATCCATCTGGTCCCGGGGCCTTTCCCGCCTGCATGCTCCTAATTCCTTTCACCACTTCTTCTACCTCGATCTGTGCTCCCAGTCCCACCCTTTCCTGCTCTTCCACCTTGGGAAATTCCAGCCGATCCAAAAAGCCCATCATTCTCTCCCTCCCACCCGGGGGTTGAGCTTCATATAATTTTTTATAAAATGGCTTGAACACTCCATTCACTCTCTCCGCTCCCCGCTCCATCTCTCCTTCCTCATCCCTCACTCCCCCTATTTCCCTCGCTGCTCCCCTTTTCCTCAATTGGTGTGCCAGCAACCTGCTCGCCTTCTCCCCATATTCGTACTGTACACCCTGTGCCTTCCTCCATTGTGCCTCTGCAGTGCCCGTAGTCAGCAAGTCAAATTCTACATGTAGCCTTTGCCTTTCCCTGTACAGTCCCTCCTCCGGTGCTTCCGCATATTGTCTGTCCACCCTCAAAAGTTCTTGCAGCAACCGCTCCCGTTCCTTACTCTCCTCCTTCCTTTTATGTGCCCTTATTGATATCAGCTCCCCTCTAACCACCGCCTTCAGCGCCTCCCAGACCACTCCCACCTGGACCTCCCCATTATCATTGAGTTCCAAGTACTTTTCAATGCACCCCCTCACCCTTAGACACACCCCCTCATCTGCCATTAGTCCCATGTCCATTCTCCAGGGTGGGCGCCCTCCTGTTTCCTCCCCTATCTCCAAGTCTACCCAGTGTGGAGCGTGATCCGAAATGGCTATAGCCATATACTCCATTCCCCTCACCTTCGGGATCAACGCCCTTCCCAGCACAAAAAAGCCTATTCGCGAGTAGACTTTATGGACATAGGAGAAAAACGAGAACTCCTTACTCCTAGGTCTGCTAAATCTCCACGAGTCTACACCTCCCATCTGCTCCATAAAATCTTTAAGTACCTTGGCTGCTGCCGGCCTCCTTCCAGTCCTGGACTTCGACCTATCCAGCCCTGGTTCCAACACCGTATTAAAATCTCCCCCCATTATCAGCTTTCCCATCTCTAGGTCCGGAATGCGTCCTAGCATCTGCCTCATAAAATTGGCATCATTCCAGTTCGGGGCGTATACGTTTACCAAAACCACCGTCTCCCCCTGTAGTTTGCCACTCACCATCACGTATCTGCCCCCGTTATCCGCCACTATAGTCTTTGCCTCGAACATTACCCGCTTCCCCACTAATATAGCCACCCCCCTGTTTTTCGCATCTAGCCCCGAATGGAACACCTGCCCCACCCATCCTTTGCGTAGCCTAACCTGGTCTATCAGTTTCAGGTACGTTTCCTGTAACATAACCACATCTGCCTTAAGTTTCTTAAGGTGTGCGAGTACCCGTGCCCTCTTTATCGGCCCGTTCAGCCCTCTCACGTTCCACGTGATCAGCCGGGTTGGGGGGCTTCCTACCCCCCCCCCCCCCCCTTGTCGATTAGCCATCCCCTTTTCCAGCTCCTCACCCGGTTCCCACGCAGCTGTATCTCCCCCAGGCGGTGCCCCCCCCCGCCCATCCCCTCCCATACCAGCTCCCCCCTCTCCCCAGCAGCAGCAACCCAGTAATTCCCCCCTCCCACCCCCCCCCGCTAGATCCCCCGCTAGCGTAATTACTCCCCCCATGTTGCTCCCAGAAGTCAGCAAACTCATGCCGACCTCGGCTTCCCCCCGTGACCTCGGCTTGCACCGTGCGACGCCCCCTCCTTCCTGCTTCTCTATTCCCGCCATGATTATCATAGCGCGGGAACCAAGCCCGCGCTTCTCCCTTGGCCCCGCCCCCAATGGCCAACGCCCCATCTCCTCCACCTCCCCTCCTCCCCCCTTCACCACCTGTGGAAGAGAGAAAAGTTACCACATCGCAGGATTAGTACATAAAACTCCTCTTTCCCCCCTTTTTAACCCCCCTCTTCGCCCCCCCACATTCGCCCCACCACTTTGTTCAAACGTTCTTTTTAATAATCCGCTCATTCCAGTTTTTCTTCCACAATAAAAGTCCACGCTTCATCCGCCGTCTCAAAGTAGTGGTGCCTCCCTCGACATGTGACCCACAGTCTTGCCGGTTGCAGCATTCCAAATTTTATCTTCTTTTTATGAAGCACCGCCTTGGCCCGATTAAAGCTCGCCCTCCTTCTCGCCACCTCCGCACTCCAGTCTTGATAAACGCGGATCACCGCGTTCTCCCATTTACTGCTCCGAGTTTTCTTTGCCCATCTAAGGACCATTTCTCTATCCTTAAAACGGAGGAATCTCACCACTATGGCTCTGGGAATTTCTCCTGCTCTCGGTCCTCGCGCCATCACTCGGTATGCTCCCTCCACCTCCAACGGACCCGCCGGAGCCTCCGCTCCCATTAACGAGTGCAGCATCGTGCTCACATATGCCCCGACGTCCGCTCCCTCCGCACCTTCAGGAAGACCAAGAATCCTCAGGTTGTTCCTCCTTGCGTTGTTCTCCAGTGCCTCCAACCTTTCCACACATCGTTTCTGATGTGCCTCCTGCGTCTCCGTCTTCGCCACCAGGCCCTGTATATCGTCCTCATTCTCAGCTGCCTTTGCCTTCACGACCCAAAGCATCCGCTCCTGGGTCTTTTGTTCCTCCTTTAGCCCTTCGATCGCCTGTAGTATCGGGGCCAACAGCTCTTTCTTCATTTCCTTTTAGAGCTCCTCCACACAGCATTTCAAGAACTCTTGTTGTTCAGGGCCCCATGTTAAACTGCCACCTTCCGACGCCATCTTGGTTTTTGCTTGCCTTCCTTGCCGCTGTTCTAAAGGATCCACTGCAATCCGGCCACTTTCTCCTCCTTTTTTCATCCGTATCCAGGGGGGATTCCCTTCTGGTTTACCGCACAGTGTTTTTAGCCGTCAAAATTGCCGTTGGGGCTCCTATCAAGAGCCCAAAAGTCCGTTTCACCGGGAGCTGCCGAAACGTGCGACTCAGCTGGTCATCGCCGCATCCGGAAGTCAGTTAGTTTAATTTATTGATCAACACAAGAAGCCCCGGCATTTTCAAGGTTGGTGCATTTTGGCCATTTCAGGGCCCTGATCTGTCTGCCGCCTTAATGAGAGACCACAATGGTCATGCAGTTCAACATATTAATTACATTTTTAAAGGAAACCTGTCCATTGGAAATGAATAAAAATCTACACGATATTACCCTATTTATTATGAATGGCCTTAATCCCTTTCTTTTATTTTGCCGAATGTAATCAGAATTGTTTTGTTCATTTGACCATCTCTATTATTTTCAAAAAAAATGTAAATACCCAATTCGTTTTATTTTTCCAATTAAGGGGAATTTAGCATGTTCAATTCGCCTGCCCTGCACATCTTTGGGTTGTGGGAATGAGATCCACGCAGAAACAAGGAGAATGTGCAAACTCCACACGGGCAGTGACCCGGGGCCGGGATCGAACCTCAGGTCCTCGGCACTGTGAGGCAGCAGTGCCAGTCACTGTACTGCTCTGACCATCTCCATTATAATGTTCCTTTTTAAACCTAGTTCAGACATTCCAAATATTCTTCTTTGCTACTGTGGTTTCACGATTCACACTCGGGAATTCTTCCCAATGACAAGGCCCTTGATTGAGGTCTGCGGACCGCATATGATTTCCATAGTTTACAGCCCATAGTAAGCTAGGCATCGAGGTCCAGATTAATACATCATACACAGATCAGTTAGATGCTTTTATTCGGAACAAAATGGGGAGAAACCTTCGGTTCCAGCTCATCGGAGGAGCACTTCAAAGTCTTGAGTGAAAATAGAACTTGAGTCATAGCTGATTCTTGGTCAGTCGAATACAAGCTGCACACTAATCTGTCTTCACTTTGGGGAGACGGTGACGTAGTGGTATTGTCACTGGACTAGCAAACCAGAAATCCGGATAATGCTCTGAGGACCTAGGTTAGAATCCTGCCACTGCGGCTGGTGAAATTTGAATTCCATAAACATTTGGAATTAAAAGTCTAATAGTGACCATGATGTACCATCAATGACGACAGACGTGAGTTGGAAGAGTAAACTGTTGCTTTAATCAGCTAAAAGATACCTGCTGGCAGCCTGTCCCAGAATGAGGGCAGGGCTGGAGGTTAGCTACCTTTATACTTGAGCCCGAGGGGCGGAGCCAGCAGGGACAAACCCAGGCATGTAACAAACAGTGAGAACAGTAAGTACAATAAGTAAGAACAGTATGTACAATATAATACAATGGTTCACCACATTCCGCCCCTGTTTATAAAAAAAAAAAAGAGTCCGGCGGGGTTGAAGTGGACGGGTCGAATTAGAGATCGAATCTGTCGGGGGCTTTGACCTTCCGCTGTGATCGCCTCAGTCCCGGCTGTGGTGAGGACACTGGTGTCGGATGAAGTGATGAGGCCTGCGTGTTGTCTTCCAGATAAGTAGCAACGGAGGGAGACGGTGTAGAGTCGTGAGTAGCAACGGAGGGAGACAGTGTAGAGTCGGGGCTAGTGGTGATGGTCGCTGGGGAACCTGCGGGTGCCAAGTCCCGAAGGGGGACTGTGTCCTCCCACCCGTCATGGTGTACCACGTAGGCATATTGGGGGTTAGCATGAAGGAGAAGGACCCATTTGACCAAGGGATCTGACTTGTGACTCCTCGCATGCTTCCGGAGGAGGATGGGCCCGGGAACCGTCAGCCGGGACGGGAACAAGACCCCTGAGGTGGACTTCCTGGGGAAGACAAACATTCTCTCGTGAGGTGTCGCATTGGTGGCAGTACACAGGAGCGACCGGATGGAGTGGAGTGCATCAGGAAGGACCTCCTGCTAGCGGGAGGCGGGGAGACTTCTACACCGTAGGGCAAAAACGTCGGCCTTCCAGACTGTCGCATTCTCCCTCTCCACCTGTCCGTTTCCCCGAGGGTTGTAACTGGTAGTCCTGCTTGAGGCGATGCCCTTGCTAAGCAGGAACTGACGCAGCTCATCACTCATGAAGGAGGAACCCCGATCGCTGTGGATGTAAGTGGGGAAACCGAACAAGGTGAAGAGGCCGTGCAGGTCCTTGATGACAGTGGCAGAGGTCATGTCAGGGCACAGGATGGCGAAAGGGAAATCTGAGTACTCATCAATGATGTTGAGAAAGTACACATTACGGTCTGTAGAGGGGAGGGGCCCTTTGAAATCGATGCTGAGGCGCTCAAAGGGGCGGGAGACCTTTACCAGGTGTGCTCTACCCGGCCGATAGAAGTGTGGTTTGCACTCCGCGCAGACCTGGCAGTCCCTGGTCATGGTCCTGACCACCTCGATGGAGTAAGGCAGGTTGCGGGCCTTGATAAAATGAAAAAACGGGTGACAGAGGTCATTGTGGAGGGCCCGAAGTCGGTCTACTTGTGCGTTGGCACATGTACCACGGGATAGGGCATCTGGGGGCTCATTGAGCTTCCAAGGTCGACACAAGATATGGTAATTATAGGTGGAGAGTTCGATCCTCCATCTTTGGATCTTGTCATTCTTGATCTTGCCCTGCTGCGTATTGTTAAACATGAAGGCAACTGACCATTGGTCAGTGAGGAGAGTGAATCACCTGCCGGCCAAGTAATGCCTCCAATGTCGCACAGCTTCCACAATGGCCTGGGCTTCCTTTTCGACGGAGGAGTGTCGAATTTCAGAGCCCTGGAGGGTACGGGAGAAGAAAGCCACGGGCCTGCGCGCCTGTTTGAAGGTAGCGGCCAGAGCAAAGTCAGACGCATCGCTCTCCATCTGGAACGGGATGGACTCGTCTACTGATATCTGATTTGATGCGGTTGAAGGCCAGGCGGGCCTCAGCCGCAGGGGAAAAATGGTGGAGTTCATGAGTGGGCAGACCTTGTCTGCATAATTGGGGGGGACACTGGGCATAATAGGAAAAGAACCCCAGGCATCTCTTCAGGGCCTTGGGGCAGTGGTGGAGTGGAAGTTCCAGCATGCGGTCGGGATCGGGCCCTAGGACTCCCTTTTCCACAACGTAGCCAAGGATGGCTATGCGGGTTGTGCGGAAAACGCATTTCTCCTTATTGTATGTCAGGTTAAGGAGCGTGGCGGTGTGGAGGAAATCAATGTAAGATTCGAAGCAGCTTAGCCAGTGTTCAAACGTGGCAGTGGCGTCGGCTGCTTGGGGGTCCAGCTCCAGGCGATCAGATTTGAGCGATGGATCCATCTTAAAATTTTAGCTGACTAAATTGATGTACCATCAATGATGACAGACGTGAGTCGGAAGAGTAAACTGTGGCTTTAATCAGCTAAAAGATACCTACTGGCAGCCGGTCCCAGAATGAGGGCAGGGCTGGAGGTTAGCTGCCTTTATACTTGAGCCCGAGGGGCGGAGCCAGCAGGGACAAACCCAGGCATGTAACAAACAGTGAGAACAGTAAGTACAATAAGTAAGAACAGTATGTACAATATAATACAGTGGTTCACCACAGACCATGAAACCGTTGCCGATTGTCGTAAAAACCCATCTGGTTCACTAATGTCCTTTAGGGGAAGGACATCTGCCATCCTTACCTGGTCTGGTCTACATGTGACTCCAGACCCACAGCAATGTGGTTGACACTTAACTTGCCCCTAATGGGCAATTAGAGATGGGCAATAAATGCTGGCCCAGCCAGTGACATCCACGTCCCATGAACAAAAAAACAAAGAAATAAGGCTAGAGTGGAGACTTCTGATATCTCATGATTTCTACAGTTCCTTGCTTTGTGCTGCTACTCTATCCTGGGCGTGGCAGGTTTAGTCCATTAAACTAGAGCCCTAGGCACCCATTTTATATTGTTCGTGAAGCTCCATGTTCCGAAATAGTCTGCAAAGCACCCATGTGAAAGGTATGAGGAACTGTTGCAACCACACTTTGCAGAAAGGTTCAATTGAACATCATTGTCATCTTGGTGAAAGGGGTCTGGAAAATTCACCGAAGAATCAAGCTATCGGGTCTGCATCATCATCTAAAGTTGACTCAGATTTATTTTAATCTGTGGTCTCTTGTTTAGTTTAAATGTGCTAAATGTGTTTTAATTTAAATGTCCCTATGCTGGGTTTGTGAGCTCTGTATTTGGGTAGGAGATTTCCCAGTACAATAATGTTGTGTCTCAACAGGAATCTCAAGGTTCAAGAGTTTTCAAAGCAACCGCAACCGTTGTTTAACTGACTCTGCCCTCAAGCTTTCTGAGTTATTTAAACCCAGGAAGCCCCGTTAATTGTTTTTCAAGGTATTTGAAAAGCTGGGGATCTATCTGAATTGGATTGTGCCCAGTCGGTTAAAAAGCCTTCATAGAAAGACGAGTAGGTTCAGTTAAGATCTCACGGTTAAATATTCTCTGCGTCTATTGCACAATATTTTCACTTACTATTTAAGGCTAAAATACTCAATGCTCTACCACTTTTCAAATATGTAGCCAAAGTCTTAGGAGGCTTAGGATAAGCCCTATAACTGAAACAATATCTGGGTAGAATTTCTCTTTAATGTCCTTGACTTGCAGTTAGAAACTTACATCTATCTTAAAACCACAAGGATTTAAGACTCACTAAGGCATATTTGAAGTACATAATTTCTGGTATTGGATGTGAAGCGTCTTAAAAGCATATAGTAGCAGTGAACTTCAGGGGACCACTGCAGTTTTCTAACTCGCAAATTATATTGATTTTAAATGCAGTTTTAATAATCCTGAGGGACAAAAACATTTATCATTCATTCCCCACATACCCTAGTTTACGTGCCAACATTGGTAACTTACAAATCGAGGAAATGTGGCAATTTCCTTTTCATACTGACTGTGGTAGGAAGCTGGGTGACACTGTAAGCTGGCACCATATCAAGTCACATCTTAAAAGTAAAGTTTCTTTCCAGTCCATGCTGGTACAATTATGAGTCCCCTCTGTTGGCTGGAGAGGAAATTAGTTTGAGCAGTTTTAAATCTGTTCTTTGTGAATACTGGCGTGTGGCATAAAACTTATCAGCACTTTGATACCAAGTTGGCGAAAGAGAAATATGAATCTGTGCAGTAAAGCATGAGGCTGGGTTAAGAAAATGCATTATTAAAGTAGCTCCTTTGTCTGTTCTTGACACTGACACTGGGTGATGGAAGTGGAAAATGGAAAGATGTTCCAGCTTGCAACATGGCTATGAAGTCTCTTTGAACACTATTTGGAAAGCAATATTCATGGCATCCCATAGTCCCAAGCAGATGGCTTTTCTTTCCTATGAAAAGAGTGCCTCCAGGTTGCCAGACCTCAACTTTCTCATCAGTGAATGTGACTGTGTTTGCACTCCTTCAGACAGGGCCGTGGATGCTGAATGGATGTCCCTCCTTGCGGGAGAGGCCAGAACTAGTGGTCACAGTTTAAATATAAAGGGTCTCCCATTTTAGACTTAGATGAGGAGGAATAATTTCTCGTGTAACCCTCCCTTCCCTTTACTGTATATTGGATGAAAATCAAGGAATATGCTCTCAAAAGTGAAAAGTGGAGATGGTAATTGTTCATGTTAATTCCCAGTGATTTATTTAGTGAGGTAATAAATAGAAAACATTGCCTTAAACTTAACCAGAGTGGACTCGTTCATTGAGGTTGACATTGGATAAGTGCAAAACTGCCAAGTACAAATTATCTTATTCTCTATCCGAACTGAGGCTTTGTCTTGTGTCAGTAGCACTCAAATCTGTCGGCTCAGGCAGATTTATTCAATTTAGCATTTAGTCAGGGGTGTCTTATTTTATAGCTTCGAGCTAAAAAAAGGTTGGCTGCTTCCATCAGTGGATGACCTCACAATGTCCTATTGTGACCAAATTACCACAGGTTTTGCCCACTCGATCTATCAATGTTGCTTTGCAGATTTCTGTTCCGGCCTATGTTAATTACACTAGACTACACCATCTACTATGCCACCTAACTTAGTGTGATCAGCAAACTTGGATATACGCCTCTCAGTTCTTCATTTAAGTCCTTGATAAATATGGTTAAAAGCTGAACCCCATTAGTGGGTCCTGGGGGCATCATTTGTCACATCTTGCCAATTGGAGTAAATACCAATTATCCAACTTTCCTACCTGCTAACAATTCCTTGCCCCTGTCTGTATTCAGTGCTTTCATATTTACTCACAACCTTTATTGAATGCTTCTTGGAATTCCATCTAAATAAATCAGAGTCCTGACTGCCAAAGCAAATCTTCTTCACCCAGCTCAAGAAAGTATTCTGAACAAGAGGAGGACAAAGGAAGCTCTTCAAAAACACCATGTAGGTTTACCTCCAGAAATGGAACATAAACGGCAATGACTGGGAGACCTTTGCTCAGGAGAGACCTACTTAGAGAAACCTCGTGATTGAAGGGTCACAATTCTTCGATAACTCCTGACGGCAAGAGGAGGCCTGGAAATATGAAAATGAAAATCGCTTATTGTCACGAGTAGGCTTCAATGAAGTTACTGTGAAAAACCCCTAGTCGCCACATTCCGGCGTCTGTTCGGGGAGGCTGGTACGGGAAATAGAGCCTGAGAAAGGAATACCCATGATCTAGCGTCCAAGAACCACAATCCCACCATTTGGAAATCATGCCAAGTGATTGATTGAAGATTCGGCTCAAGGATCGGGCTCATCAGCCATGCAAGGACCTGCAGAACCCCACAACAGATGAGGTGGTTGCAACCCTAAATTTTATGGACTCCTTGCCTGTCACGGCATCACCCAGACGGATCCGGACCTGTCAAAGGCTCAGCACATAGTCCTATCTGGTGGGCAGCATAGACAGCTCCCAGGCGAGTTGCGGGCATTTTCCTCCAAGCTGTCAGAATTTAGCGTGGAAGACGGTATCCTCTTGTGGGGGACGTGTGTGGTCATTCCGGAAAGAAGGACAGGAGCTGATACTAAAGGACTTGCGCAATGGGCATCTGGGTGTGACCATGTGACCAAAATGAAAATGTTGGCCCGGAGTTGTGTCTGGTGGCCAGGCCTTGACGCAGACATTGAGAAGGTGGCCCAAAACTGCTCCACTTTCCAGGAGCATCAGAAGCTACCGCTGGCTGTGCCCCTACATCACTGGGAATGGCCTGGGCGGCGTTGGGCGCGCTTATATGCAGATTTCGCCAGACCTTTTCAAGAATCCATATTCCTTTGATTAATCGATGCCCAATCTAAATGGCTAGAGATGCATAAAATGGTAGTCACAACGTCCTGTGCAACGATCGAGAATATGCGTTTGTCTTTCAGTATGCATGGCCTCCCCGAGGGGCTCGTCATGGACAATGGCACTCCTTTCACAAGTGAGGAGTTTGCAAGGTTCATGAAGATAAATGGCATACGTATTGTCTGCACTGTTCCATACCACCCAGTTTCCAATGGGTTGGCGGAACGGGCAGTGCAGATGTTCAAAAGGGGCCTAAAGAAAAGGTTGTCTGGATCTATGGACACTAGACTGGCAAAAATGTTCTGTTTTCGTATCGGACCACTCCACATGCGGTGACTGGGATAGCTCCTGCAGAACTCCTAATGGGCCGGAGACTTTGCACCCACCTCAGCATGGTTTTCCCGGACATTGCTGCAAAAGTACGTCGCACTCAAGAACAGCCGGTTCATGGCCTTGCTCGGCATCGGTCGACTCAGCAGTTTGCGCCTGGTGACCCAGTGTTTATTCGAAATTTTGCTGTTGGTGCCTAGTGGGCCCCTGGCATTATCTTTCGATGAATGGGCCCGATGGGGCATGCCCAGGGTCACCTCCAGCGCAAGCATTTAGATCACGTTCAGTCCAGAAAGCCGTCTCTTCCACAGATTCCCCGCCCCCGGAGAGCACTTCTACAGCCGCAGGGACCAGACACTGGAGGTTCATCCTCACTATCTTCCTCTGGCGCCGCACTCAAAGCCTGCGCGGGTCATTGCAGTATCGCGTGGCGATACGGACGGCAAGTTGACGGCGGTTTTGGATTCCGTTTCCGAGATGGAGACACAGGACGCCTCAGAGGGGGAGTCATCAATCCCATGACCCGTGGACATACAACCGTTATGCAGTTCATCGCGGAAGCGAAGTTCGCCTTCTCGTTACATGCCGCCCGATCCAGCGCCTCGTGCAAATGGTGAAAGATTGCCCTCCTTCGCCAAGATCTTTGATGGATTCCTCGGACTTTGGGCGAGGGATGTTATAACCTGCCTGATTAATATTAGCTGGGGACTCCCACAATCCTTGGTGTGTATGAGCTCCCTCCATGAGGAGGGTGGAGAAATCATCAGAGTCACCTGCGTATATAGAGCTGGCCAGTGTGGAACCAGCTAGAGGAGAGAGCAGTGGTGAAGTACTGCTGCTGTTGTATATATGTAATTATAAATAGTTATTTCTTTCAACTCTACAAACTCTTGCTGGATTCTTCGTGGCCCTTATAAAACTTATAAATATTCACATATTAATAGAACTGCCATCAACTTCAGGTGGTAAAAATAAAATAAATATTAACACTTGATTGAACGCAGAGGGAGTGCACAGCTCTCACGGTCAATGTTGTGCGCAATCAGTATGCACCTCATTTCACTTGCCCTTGCTTTACATGCATATCACTCCAGTTATACCAGGAGGAAAAAAGCTATGTGGATGGAAATCCGCAGAATGTGGCAACCCTGTGCATGGGGAACAGCCAACAAAATGTCTCAAGGGCTCAGAACCCTGATGGGTTGCATACCCAGGTCACAGGTTGCCCGCCACTGAAGTAGAGGCTGTCAGATCCCAGGCAAGGTTGCAAAAGTGTTAAATGGAAAACTAAAATCCAAGCAAGATCATTGGGATTACTGAGCAAGGAAAGGATAGAGAAACACAACAGCTGTCTGTCCATTTCAGTGGAATTTCTTGTAATAAAACTGGATTTTGCGCTCACTTGTATCCAAATGTTTTATCTCTCTGTCATGTGAGTTACCATTCTCTGCTTGCAACAGAGTTAATAAGGACGTGGATGTCATGATATGCAAACATGCAACCAATGAACACTCAGAATAGGACACAACCAACGGGCAGTCAGGACACCCAGAGATGGCATCACCGCAAGGGGGCATGACATAAACACTATAAAAGGGATGAGGCACTCCCACCCTGCCTCTTTCCACAGACAGACATCTAGAGAGTTAGACAGGGTTGATCAGCAGCATCACACCCCAGCACATGGCTTAGAGCAAGCTGGTTCAGTTAGACTGAGTTACTACAGTTAGATTAGCAGAGAGTCAAACTCATTTGAGAACTGTGTTGATAGTTCAATAAACACGTTGAACTCATTTCAGAGTCTGGAGCATCCTTTAGTTAAGACTGCATCAAGTAGCAGCCTGTGTTATCCGAAGCAGCGTAACACAACAGTGGATACCCTTGCAGGTACTGAAATTATATTAATGTGGTGGTGTTGCTTGCCTCTTAATTTTGGCACAAAGCTTCCTTTGCCAAGTCTTTGTACAAACACAGGCTGTTTAATGGACACAAATGCTTCTGTTAATGCATCAGAACACAGACGGGTCACACACTATGCACTAGAATCAGAAGTGTGTAAATGTTGGCCCACTTTGTGTTTATTTATTGAAGTTGAGATGTTACAAGCTGTGCATCCATTTCTGTGTAATATTTGTGCAAAATATTTCCAATCTGGTCTTTTCATACTCCTTGATTCGCATGCATCTGCTAACGGTTTAGGTGCACAATTGAATGGTTGTCTGAGCCACAAAAATCTTTGCGAAGATTCAGTTTCCTGAATCCTTTGCTGGCCATTGAGACCGTCTGTGAATGAGTTGTTTTACTGACATGTTGATTAATGGTTGGGTGAATGTAGAAACCCTCAGCACTCGGTTTGGTAATATTGTCGCTGATGGAAGTGAATTAAAATAATGGGCACAAAATATATTTGTCTATCACTTTATTAACTTCAGCGAAAGTCAGCCGAGTGGGGTGAAATTACCCTGACACAGAAGTAATATACTATTACAAAGCATATTAAATGGCATGTCACAAAACAATTGTACTTCTGCCACAAGAGAAACGTTTTAAATGGATGTTGGGCCCATGAAGTTCAAGACCATGAATCATAGCGTTCACTTAAACTAAATTGCTTCCATGTAACTGTTTAATTCACAGATCGTTCAAGACTTGAAAAGTAGCCATGTTGCTAAAACATTCAGAATGGCCATCAACAGGAGAGAGGGCATCTGTGCCATTGGTGGGACATCTCTTCAGTCCAGTGAAGGAACCCAGCATTCTTACTCAGGTAACCTCTACTCTGATACATTGCCATTCATGCAAAAAGGGACTATTTTCTTTCTGAGAAATCCACATCCTCAGAATGAATTGAATAAAAATACTTTTTGATGGCATTTTGCACACGTTGAATTACTTTTTTCTGGAACCAAATCCATTTGTTCACCCTACTGTCACTACTGTTCTGTTCATACGTCTTTTTTCGCCCAGTGCTATCTCACACTTTATTACTTTGAACTGCACTTGCTGTAATCCCACCAACTCACTATTAATTGTATATCAATTGTTATGCAAGTACAGGTCATTAATTGGGGTTCATTTGAGCAGATATTAAGGGACGCTCACTGAAACTGGGGTGTAGTTGAGTGAAGAGGTGTATGCTTGTAACGCTTAGCTCTGTAAATAAATGTTAGACCGAGTAAAGGTTGATCCCAGTTTTCTCCTTCACCAGCTGACTTTCTGGAGTATAACTGTTACTTAATCAACCTTAATCTCATTCTTAGCCCTCCATAAACCTACTTGGCTTTTGGTTCTCCCAAAACCTTGCTCATCAAATCAGATGAGTCTCATCTTTTTGGGAGTGGGGGTGCAAAAACCTTTTTTAAAGTATTTTTATTGGTTTGCATTTATAATAATATTGCATGGGACATTACACAGTAATACCGAGATCTCTACAGAATGTTCTATATAAACACAATAGCAAAGAGAGAAAAGAAACCTAACCAAGAAAAGACAATCATACATAGGTGTATATATATGAGGTAAGATGTGTACAGATTCGGAGGTCCTGGCTTCGGGCCCCTGTAATCGGTTACCCCACCCGTGCCATAGCTACTTATCGCCTTGTGGTATTAAAACATGCCACGGGCATGTTTGGTGCCGCCTAGGCACACTTTTGGTATGGCCACACCCATTGGTCTCCTTACCCTCTGGCACCTCTGCCTTGCTTGCCCTGCATCCTAGTTGGTGTGTGTCCTCCTCACCCTCATACCCTCTTTCCACTCCTCCCCACCCCTCCTTTGTTCTATTAATCCATTCCAATCACCAGGCTTGGGCATATGCCCTGTAAAGAGTTCTGTCCATTCTGATACCCCGTGGACCGCCACTAGTGGGCAGGCTCCACCCTCGCTCCCGCAACCTTGGACATGGCCTTGAAGAAGGAGGTCCAGTACACGACAAGTCTGGGACAAGACCGGAACAAGTGGGTGTGGTCGGCAGGGCCTCCCTGGCACCGTTCACATTTATCCTCCACCTCAGGGAGGAACCCAATCGTGCATGTTCTTGTCAAGTGTTCCCTGTGGTGGAGTTCGCCCTATGCAGTGCTTCACTCCAGCCTCCTCCCCCCTATTTCCATGACTAACGCTTCTTCCCATTTCTCCCATGTCTTGTCCAGTGATGACCGTACCTCCTCTAATAGCCGTCCATAGATGTCAGCGTAGTTGCCTTCCCCTAGTTCATTTGCAGTTAAAGGTCTGTCCAGTGGTAGAACTGGAGTTTGGGAGGTTCTTCGCTGTAGGATGCTCTTGCAGATCCTAGGGTTCACCCCCACACCACCAAACACGCGCGCACACGCACGCACGCGCACACACACACACACACACACACACACACACACACACACACGCGCACACGCACACACACAATGGGTGGGGTTGCAAATACTTGATCTACAACATCAGGCTTCTTCTAGGGGCAGCACGTTAGCACAGTAGTTAGCACAGTTGCTTCACAGCTTCAGGGTTCCAGGTTTGATTCCCGGCTTGGGTCACTGTCTGTGTGGAGTCTGCACGTTCTCCCCGTGTCTGCGTGCGTTTCCTCCGGGTGCTCCGGTTTCCTCCCACAGTCCAAATATGTGCGGGTTAGGTGGATTGGCCATGCTAAAATTGCCCTTAGTGTCAAAAAGGTTGGGTGGGGTTACTGGGTTATGGGGATAGGGTGGAGGTGTGGGCTGAGGTAGGGTGCTCTTTGCAAGGGCCGGTGCAGACTCGATGGGCCGAATGACCTCCTTCACTGTAAATTCTATGATTCTATCTCAGTGGTTGGTTGTTCCTTGATTGGCTGTTTGCTTGTTCACTTGCATGTGATGGTTGACTTGTCCAGGAATTTTAAAAAGTCCAGGAATTTCAAAAAAACATTCTAGAGGTCAAAGTTCCTATTTATTCATTCCGTACTGATTCTTTGAAAGAGCTGTCCATGTTCTCATCTCTTTCCCCGCAGCCCTGCAATGTTTTCCCGCTTTGAAATAGTTATCCAGTTTTGAAAGTTGTTATTGAATCTGCTTGCTTTCAGGCAGTACATTCCAGATCTGCACATTCTGCGTGAAGCAAAAACAAATTCTCCTCATCTTTCCCTAGCTTATTTTTGCCAATTATCCTAAAAACCTCTGGTTACTTACTACCTTTCTGCCATCGCAAATAGTCTCTCATTTATTCTATCAGATTCCCTCTCAATTTTGAACAACTTTATAAAATCTTTTGTTTAACCTTCTCTACACTAAAGACACTAAATCCAGCATCTGATGTTTTGCAGCACAGAGAGAGATGCCTTTGGCCCTTTGTGTCAGCGCTGAGCATCAAGCACCTTATCTACTCTCGTCCCATTTCCTGGCGCTTGGCCCGTAGTGTTGTATGCTATGGCATTTCAATTGCTGATCTAAATGCTTCTTAAATTGGGAGTTGGGAGGGTTCCTGCCTCTTCCACCCTTTCCCGCAGAGTCCCAGCTTCCCACCACATTCTGGGTGAAAACGTTTCTCAAATCCCCTCTAAATTTACTGTCCCTGACTGAAATCGATGCCTCCTGAATATTGAGCCCTCTACTAAGGGGAAAAGTTTCTTCCTACCTATCCTATGTCCCTCATAATTTTGTACACCTCAATCTAGTTTCTCCAAGTAACAAAAGTCCCCCATCCCTGAAACCATTCGAGCATATCTCTGCCGATGTACTGAAAGTCCAACTATTATTAATATTTGCAAATCGATGTACTGGTTTCCACTGGAGCTTGAGTATGGAGCTAGTTCAAAAAATTCTCTTTGCCCCCTGTGTTCATTAGCTCGCTTCACTGTTCCAAATTTACATTATTTAATGAAAATGTAATATAAGAAATTAATCTGTTTGGCTCAGCTTTGTTTGAAATCCTGCAAAGTGATGGAATGTAGCAAAATTACTTACTCTTTCATAAATCTAATTGAACATAGACTGCATCTTTACTTGTAGTTAATCCCTTATTGCTATTTATTTGGGTAAGATTGCTAGATGTTAGAATCCATATGGGGACTGGAGAGCAATAATCCAACAGTACCTACCAAAACGTACTTAATTTAAGATGTTATTTATAAATTGTCCAGTCGGGTGAAAGTGCTTTTTTATAAAAGTATTTGTTAAAGCTTTACATTTTAAAGAATAATGCAAAAAAATTACAAAATAAACGAGGATCAAGAGAACAAAAAACGGTTTAGCATGCATGAGTTCATGAGAGAAGCAGAAGATCAACATAATTGACTCGATACAATCAACAGACATAAATTTGTACCCATGCAGTCCCACCAGAAACCGAGGGAGAAACAGGATAAGGCCGTGAAAACCATGGTAAAATGGTGCACGCCCTTTCTCGTCGCGTCAGCCCACATTTACTACAAGAAATCGGGATAAATTTTCCGTGCCATGTTCGGGTGCACACCAACATACATCATCCACCCCCCCCCCTCCAATCTCCAGCAGAGCTAAAGGCACAGATAACTAAATTACCGTAGCCGTTTCTTAAATACCAGACCTATTGACACCCATGTCTGAGCCAAGCACAGATTCTTCATATCCACTGCTACAAAAATAAATAAAATGCGTGAAAATCCAGTGTCAAATAAAAAGATGCCCCACCCTGCAGGGAACACCAGGATATCTACCAGGCACACAACTTGGCTCATTCCCCATTCCCCGATGCACGGAAGGAGCAAAATCTAACCACCCACGATGCCCCCAACAAGCAACCTTGACGAGGGACACCCCAAGACCCCAGAGGCAACAGGATGCTAGCCATAGCAAGTGCTTTTAATTATTCATTCATGGCATGGGGTATCGTTCGCAAGTCCAGCATTTAATGCCTATCACTAATTTCCTATCGAAGGAAGCCAGTTGTTCAGACGTCGAAATGCAGCAGGATCTGGACAATATCCAGGCTTGGGGAGGATAACAATTCCGCCACAAAAGTGTCAGGAAATTACCATCGCTAACAAGAGCGAATTTAACCATCTCTCCATGAAATTTTATGCTATTACCATTGCTTGACATCATTCAAGACAACGCAGCCTGTTTGATTGGCACCCCATTACAAACATTCACTCCCTCCAACTGTTCCCGCACGTAAAAGGATCAAGAACAAGAAAGAGGGCACAGATTTAAAAGTTATTTTCAAAAGAGACTAAAGTGATGTGAGAAAAAACTTGGGTACCTAATGCATTCCCAATGCCCGAGCGTTCTCACTGGAGGTAGGTCAATGTGGCAAAGGCATTCAGTCCAGTAGCAGCGGGTAGCCAATTAGATTCAATATTAAGCTAATGAGTGAAAGGTAATGATGCTGCCGGGATGTTCCCTTGGTTCCCACTGAATCTGAAGCCTGGCATTTGTCCACAGGCAGACTGCTGATGGCAGGTCTGAGGACCATCGACACCTCCTCTCGCACACCCAGCACGGACCATTTTGAGTCACAGCCACGGCTGAAAGCCAGCCCATGCAAGGTTCCCCCCTTCACACTGATAGCTTGACCGCCGTGGCCATGGGTGATTCTTAATTTTTCATAATGCTGTCGAGAACAACTCTGTTTTGAGGTGCCCTCACAGTCTCCTGACTGCCTCAGCACCACCCACCTCTCCTGGTGAGGCTGCCAACCAGACATCACTGTGGGCCCTCTTATTGGTACTGCTCCCCTCCTTAATTCGAATGGGCTCCTCCAGGAACCTTCTCATTGACTGCCTCTGGGAAAATGGTGACGGACTTCCTGCCACGTCCTCTCCCAGATTAACCAATCCAGGATTGAGACTGACATTGCGTTTGCAAGCCACCTGGGATAATTCTGGCACATGAACGTGGATCCAGACCAGGCTGAACAAAGCGTCACTCATTTTCTACAACCCTTGGGAACAATCTCCCCATGCTCAGGTCTTGGGTGCAGCTATTGGTAGTGGGACACATGCATGAGCAATGGTTCCCATTCAGCTGCTGCCTTTTGTGCATTTGGCTCAGCTGTAAAATGGGGAATAATTGATGCTGCCAATATTTCCAAGACCATTCCTGACAGCTCTCATCTTTGTGAATACAAACAGCCAGCTCCTCCTCTGTCTTTCTCTCCCCTTCCCTGGTGAAAGTGAAAAAGGAAGCATTTCCAAGTGACGCATATTAACAAATCCATTTATTTGCTGAGAAACCCAAAATGTACCTGTGGCGTGCATGTAGCTTTCCGATCAGACGAGTGAATGTTATTATCTAATTGTTAGCTGTGTGATTTAGTTTAAATAAAGTTTTGTGCCATATGTGGAATTATGAAATATGATTCTTTTTACATGATTAGAGGAAGAAAAATATGCGTTTGTTAACTGGATAAATAAAGCCCTGGAGAGTGATCCTGACTGTAAAAGCATGCTGCCTATGGATCCAAATACAGATGCTTTATTTAAGGCTGTTGATAATGGCATTGTACTCTGGTGAGTTTCATTACTTATACTAGTAATACAGTTACTGTTCATGTATTGAGACTTTATTTTCTCGAGCTGCCCAGTGTACCTCTGGCAGCTATTGACCTTTTCGGGATTTGCTTAATAACGCTAAAGTGTGCAAAAATTATGGGCTATTTTTCAGCACTTAATAATGAATATTTCTCCCAACTTATTTTTGTCACCTTTTTGTTTGAACTCTAATCACTCCCATTTGGAAAATGTACATAAGAGTCCTTGGCATTGTAATTGGATACACCATTAAATCAGCACTCGTATTTTTCTCTATCAACCACTTAGGCTATCCCACTTTACTGATTGCTCATTCAACCTTTAATATTCCTCTCAATTGATGTTGAGAAGTGTTATGATTCCTCCTCAAAGATATATATTTTTAAAAATACCTACTTTTGCGGTGCTTGCCTGCTTTAAACAGCCAGCTCTTTGACTAAAGAACAGAATGTATCAATTTATGATGTAAGCACAAAGATTTAGGTAATTGATTGGATAGAATTTCTTCCATTGAATCTCCAATATTATAACTAGTGTCGGAAGATTAAGGGAATTGATGAGTCTAAAGGTTTCACCTATTGTTGACATTTGGTTTTGTGGGATGTTTTGTTTATTGTAACATATGCAAAAGAAATTAATCCTACAGGTAAGGAATTTCTGTAAGGAATCGGTCACCCAGACAGTGTGATAATTCATACCCCAACTTTGCTTTTGTTTCTTGTCAGCCATCGCTTGCACCAGGTTTTATTTTTGCTCCCACAGCAGTAAAGCTTTGAATTTTCTGGGAAGAGGGTTACTGGAAAGGAAGCTTTACTTTGCAGGTTGAGTTTACTTTGTAGCTTAAGGCAAGAGAGTTGCGATAAATGAGTCATTATCTGGTTGGCAAGATGTAACTAGTGGGGTGCCACAGGGTTCGATCGTCAGGGCCCCAACTATTTACCATATATATTAATGACTTGGATGCAGGGAGAGAAGGTGCTATAGCCAAATTTGCAGATGGCACTAAAATAGGTGGGATAGTAAGTTGCAATGAGGAAATACAAAATTTGCAAATGGATTTAGGTAGGTTAGGTGAGCGTGCCAAACTTTGGCAGATAGAGTTTAATGTGGATGCGTGTGAGGTAAGATCAGCCATGATCGTATTAAATGATGGAGCAGGCTCGAAGGGCTGAATTGCCTACTCCTGCTCCTACTTCTTATGTTCTTAACATGCCATTTGGTTCAGTCATGGTCCAAATTCACTCCGTCTCCACTGCAGCTTGCTGGTTGTTTAATAATAATACTCTTTATTAGTGTCACAAGCAGGCTTACATTAACACTGCAATGACGTTACTGTGAAAATCCCCACAAAAAATTGCCATTGAGCCTCTAGTCGTTCCCAACTACAAACACCTTTCATGTCTGTTTTTAGAATCGGACAGCAGTATAGCTAATTCTGCTGTTGTGTCTGTGCTAGTTCATGAAAGGAATTATCCAACATGTCCCAGATCCCTACTTGTTCCTCAAAGTTATCAGAGTTTTTGACTTGTATACCAAATTCACTTTCAAAAATTACTATTGAATCTGCTGTCAACAGCTGAATAAACAGTACATTCCACATGTTGGCAAATCGCTGCACTCGAAAAATATTTACTCCGTTTACCCGTTTGGCTCTTTTGCAGTTATCTTAAATTTATCAGTTATCTTAAAATTGTTGACACTGATTTTCCCTCAACATAACCTTGTTTCTTACATGCTTATCATATTCAACTCATTAGGCTTGTTCCAATAATTTTAGTAGGTTATGACTGATCTGCATATCAACTTTTTTAGAATCTCTGCGGTGCAGAAGGAGGCCATTTGGCCCATCAAGTCTGCATCAACCTTCCAAAAGAGCACCCTAAGCTAGGCCCACTCCCAGGTCCTATCCTTGTAATCCAACTAACCTTATTTGGACAGTAAGGGCCATTCTTTAATGGGCAATCCACCTAACTGGCACATCTTGGACTGTGGGAGGAAACCGGAGCACCGGGACGAAAACCACGGAGACACGGGGAGAACATGCAAACTCCACGTACAGTCACCCAAGGCCGGAATTGAACCCAGGGTGCTGGCACCGTGAGGCAGAAGTGCTAACCACTGTGCCATCCCTAAATTACATCCTTTGCTCTATATCCCTTCATACCTCATAAAAATCCCAAACTTCAGTTCACCTCCTGCATCTATAATCTTTTTCTTTGGGTTGCGGGGGAAGGTGGAAGTTCCATATTTCCGCTAATCCATTTGTCAAAGAAGTGCTTCCTAGTTTCACTTGAAAAGATGACTGATTTTGATTGTTTTCCCCTGTTCTGGATTCCTCGATCAGAGGAAATAGGGCAGAAATCGAGAACCTACCAAATTCCTTTCAGAATTTTAAACCTCTCAATTAGATTGTCCTTGAATCTTCTAAACGCAAGAGAACATGGGCCTGATAAGCAACTTGACATCCTAATTTAACCCTTCAGGTTCTGGTATCGTTCTGTGGCCTGAGTTTTCCCACATATGAGGAAACCTGTTTTGTTTCACTTGGCAGTGCTAAACTGTTTATCTCCCACCTGCTACAACTTTGAGAGGAAGTTTCATGAAGTTATGTTACGCCCTCAGTAGAGACTGATCGTCATAGAATGACTACGGTGCAGAAGGAGACCATTCGGCCCATTGAGTCTGCGCTGACCCTCCAAAAGAGCACTGTACCAAGATCCACTGCCTTGCCTAACCCACGCTTTCCTCATAACCTAACCTGCACATGGCCAACCACGTAACCCTGCACACAGACTGTGGGAGGGAACCGGAACACACAGGAAACCCACGTAGACACTGGGAGAACGTGCAAACTTCACACAGACAGTAAGCCAGGGCTGGAATCTAACTCGGGTCCATGTGGCTATGAGACAGCAGTGCTAACCACTGTGCCACTGTGCAGCGACCAACAGAAATAAGCATAATTTGATATTTGAAATTTTTTACTGTGACCTACAAACTAAAATTAATATCCACTGAACATTACTTAGCAGACAAATAATACTCACTTACCGAATGGCCTATTTACTATAATTGAAAACCCCACGTATATTTCAACATTAGGCCACATTCTCAGCAGCTATGCAGCCTTGTAGATAAAGTCCAAAACTTCTCCTCCTTTCCAACAAGATCCCTTCTCCCTACTATACCAGGACAAGTCTTGCAGTGTACTTTGTAAATGTTCCCTCACTCAGTCTCTTGAATACCATTGAATAAACGTCCGATGAGAAAGCACAGTCTGGTGACTTCATGATCTTTAAATATCGACATGTTTTGTCTCTTCAAACAGGAAATCTGTTCTCACCAGCATTCTACTTGGTGGCGAATACTAAAACATTCTTTCCCTCTGCTTGGCACAGCTGCAGCTTTTTTCAGTCTTATGCTCTGAGTATCTCTGTCTATCAGAGTCTGAGAGTACATATCCAGCAAGTCTAGACTCTCTCTTTGTTTTGTATCAAGGCGTGAAAACTGGTGGGAGAGTTTCTGTGAATTTCGAGCTGGGCCTTTGTTCCCATGCCACCCAATCACATGGACCTGTCTCCAGGTCGAGTTCAATATGATCACCATTCCAGGAAATTCTGTTTCACCTCAAATTAAAAGCGGCGATTTAAAGCATTACCACCTTATAAAGTCTAGCTTTCATAAGTTTTTTTTACGGTACCCAATTCTTCTTTTTCAAATTAATGGGCAATTTAGCGTGGACAAACCACCTACCCCCAAACATCTTTGGGTTGTGGGGGTGAGACCCACCCAGACATGAGGAGAATGTGCAAACTCCACACGGACAGTGACCCGGGACCGGGATCGAACCCGGGTCCTCGGTGCCGTGAGGCAACAGTGCTCACCACTGCGCCACCCTGCCGCCTCTAGCGTTCTTGACCGTTAATGGAACCAAGGTGCTGGACTATTGTGTAGCTACGGGGAAGAGATCTTTTTGACTCAGTTACTGCCTATTTCCTTTGCTTCACAGCATACTGCAACATGAGAGTAAAATAGCAGCAGTTAGAAGCAGTGTCTGCCAGTTTGTGGTGTGTGTGGGAGATTTGGATCACAACTCGGCCTGTTCATTTTCTAAAATGTTATGAATATAAGAACAATGATGGGCAGGACATCCAGGTGATCACTCTGGCCCTGATTTAATGTCACGCAACACCGCTAGCATTTACACAAGATGACCTCTGCCATCTCCAACTCCTCCAACGTAGGAACAGGCTCAGTTCTCACTTGAAACAATGCTGTGAATCAGTGCTTACTGCACCAGCTGGTAGCCCACTTACTACTCTCTGGGATAAGAGCTACCGCCTGACATTTGACCTGGATCCGGTATTTGCACAATTTGAAATTCTGACCCTCATCCTCACTAACCTGTTTCAGATCCTCACCAAACTGTTTCATCCTCTGCTCCAATTTTGAAATTGATCTGGGTTATAGATTAGCTGAGGTCAAACTAAGAACACTAACTGAGAGGTGAAGTGTTTAGGATCCCAGATGGTACATAAGATTTGGTAAAATTACGGTACACAGTCAACGTTCACGTCCCTCAAATGAAACTTTGTCAAGGTGGCAATTAACGGAACAATTTGTTGAAAATAGTAGAGAAAGTGAAACATTTTGTGCTGCATTATTCTGGTTCAAACCGATGCAAAATCTGACTAAAAGTAGTTATCAATTAAGTAATGTGGACGACTGCTTGCCAAAGAAAGCAGTACATACTTTCCCCAACCGGAAACCATGGCTCAATCGCGAGATTGAATCCCTGCTGAAGGACAGGTCTGAGGCTTTCAAGTCAGGCGACCCTGCCCTACACACGAATTCCAGGTACGACCTCCGCAAAGCCATCCGAGATGCCAAGAAAGAATGTCAGACCAAGCTAGAGTCACAGACTAGCGTTACAGACTCTCGGCGGTTATGGCAAGGCCTAAACAACATAACGGGCTACAAAGCGAAGCCGAGCAGTATCTCCAGCAGCAGCGCACCCCTCCCCAATGAACTCCAGTGCATTCTGTGCTCGGTTCGAGCAGGAAACCCAACGATCAGCTGTCGAGTAGCCCATAACACACCCATCATCACAGCTTCTGAAGTCAGATAGGCTTTCCTGAAAGTGAACCCTCGGAAAGCGATGGGTCGGGACAGGATCCCTGGTCGTGCACCAAGAGCCTGAGCGGAGCAGCTGGCAGATGACTTCGTGGACATCTTGAACCTATCCCTACTCCGCTCCGAGGTCCCCACCTGCTTCATGAAGACCACCATCATACTGATGCCAAAGAAAAACCAGGCAACGTGCCTCAATGACCACTGTCCGGTGGCCCTGGCTTCAGTCGTAATGAAGTGCTTCGAGAGGTTGGTCATGAAGCACATCACCTCCATACTCCCAGAACGCCTTGATCCAGTTCAATTCGCATACCGCCGTAACCGGTCCACAGCAGACACCATCTCCCTGGCCCTACACACATCCCTAGAGCATCTCGACAACAAGGACTCCGACATCAGACTCCTATTTATTGACTACAGCTCTGCCTTCAACACCATAATCCACGCCAAGCTCATTTTAAAGCTCCAAAACCTAGGACTTGGCTCCCCGCTCTGCAATTGGATCCTCGACTTTCTGACCCACAGATCACAATCCGTAAGAATAAACAACAACACCTCCTCCACAATAGTTCTCAGTACCGGGCCCCGCAAGGCTGCATACTTAGCCCCCTACCATACTCCCTGTACACACACGATTACGTGTCAAAATTTCGTTCCAACTCCATCTCAAGTTTGCTGACGATACGACCATTATGGGCCGGATCTCGAATAACGACGAGTCAGAATACAGGAGGGAGATTGAGAATCTAGTGGAGTGGTGCAGCGACAACAATCTATCCCTCAATGCCAGTAAAACCAAAGAGCTGGTCATTGACTTCAGAAAGCCAAGTACTGTACACCCCCCTGTCAGCATCAACTGGATTGAGGTGGAGATGGTTAGCAGTTTCAAATTCCTAGGGGTACACATCTCCAAAAATCTCCTGGTCCACCCACGTCGATGCTACCACCAAGAAAGCACAACAGTGCCTATACCTCCTCAGGAACTAAGGAAATTCGGCATGTCCAACTCTTACCAACTTTTGCAGATTCACCATAGAAAGCATCCTATCTGGATGCATCACAGCTCGGCCCAAGACCGCAAGAAACTTCAGAGAGTCATGAACACAGCCCAGTCCATCACACAAACCTGCCTCTCATCTATTGACTCCATCTACACCTCCCGATGCCTGGGGAAAGCGGGCAGCATAATCAAAAACCCCTCCCACCCGGCTGACTCACTCTTCCAACTTCTTCCATCGGGCAGGAGATACAAAAGTCTGAGAACACGCACAAACAGACTCAAAAACAGCTTCTTCCCCACTGTCACCAGACTCCTAAATGACCCTCTTATGGACTGACCTCATTAACATTACACCCCTGTATGCTTCACCCAATGTCGGTGTTACATAGTTACATTGTGTACCTTGTGTTGCCCTATTATGTATTTTCTTTTATTTCTTTTTCTTTTCATGTACTTAATGATCTGTTGAGCTGCTCGCAGAAAAATAATTTTCACTGTACCTTGGTACATGTGACAGTAAACAAAAATCCAATCCAATATTGCAAAATTAGGACCTGTAGCAACTTGTTTACTTAGTATGTTGACAAACTTGCAAAGCAAAAATGTACTTTGTGGCGCCATAAATAGTTGATAAAGGAAGAGAGCAACTCAGATTCGTTCCGATGCGACAGTTGGCATTGTCGATTATAATTTGAGCACCTTGGTTGTTGGTAAACCTCGTGTGTAGATAGTTGTGTGAGCTGCTACAGAATTGTGATCACAGCCGTTGAAAATTGAAAGCAGACTTTCAATCTGATTTAAGATGCGCTTTCATTAAAAAAAATATTTGCTTGCCCTCAAGCTTGCACATTGCTGCTGTGAAGGTTATGGTGACACTTTCCAGTAGTGACTTCCCTTCAGAACGGAGTGGATTGCCAGGATTCTTCAGAGAACATTGAGGACCAGCAGCATTGTGTGGGACTAGAGTTGCATGTAGGCTAGACTAACAGGTTCCCTTCCCTGGAGAACATAAGTAAACCAAAGAGAAAGGCAGCTTTTATGCTCAATTTGTTTTCCCCCTTGTGTTAGGCCAAACATTTATTGACTTCTCAACAAGGATTGAGGTTCAAATACAAGTGACTGCTTCACAGGAACTGTTGGACCTGAGATGGATTCTGAAAGTTTGATTTATTGGTGGAATAGACCTTGTGGATTAAGACAATGTGTGGTAGCCTCTGTCCGCATCTCCAAATTGTTCAGTATTGGGCAGTTTGGTCAACCATTAATAATGTCCCTCTACTTCACTTCCAGCAAGATGATCAACCTTTCTGTGCCTGATACAATTGATGAAAGAACTATCAACAAGAAAAAGCTCACGGCATTTACTATTCAGGTAACATATTAATGTTTAATGTTAATAATCTCGGCGACAATTGACTGCAGTGTTTGTGGTGATAAAAGTTGCATTCTGGGAAGAAATTGGTTCTTCACTGCAAAGTTGACTCATCCCAGTTTGTTCAGCTTCCATTTACAAATAAAAACTGGTTTATCCATTTTTTAGGAAGGAGGTAGAGAAATCACCTGGGACATGGCAATGTCATGGAATTCTCTCACTAATCTGGGGGTTGGGGGTACTCTTAGTTTTTTCTCATTAGCATTGATTCAAAGCAAATGTTTTTGGGGAAAGAGTGGGGGAGTGAGACTAATTGGATGATTCTTTCAAAGATCTGACACAGACACAGTGAGATGAATAGCTTCTCTCTGTGCTGAAAGATTCTATGGTTACTCTTATCACACCAGGTAAAGTTCAAATCCACTTGTTCCATAGGTTCTTGGAGCCTGATTTGCAAATACCTTTGATAATCAATTGCCACTTTCAGCAGCAGCTTACTGTGACCTAGCTCGACCATGGACAAGCCGACCTAAAGAATTCATCATGGTCTACCTGGTTAAATTGGTCATCATGGTTAAATTGTATGGGGGCCTCATCTCTTCCCATTTTCTTATTACCTTACACACTTCCCAATACGGTAGTCCCCTCCTCAGATGGAGGGAGGTTATTGTGTATGCTAAATTAACGAGTATATCCTCAAATTCTACATGTTAGGTGAGATTGCACTCTGCCCAAAGCAGAGTCCTGAGGCTGGAGTGAGTTTCTGGATTGAGAACCCTTCCGTTATCTACTTGCCTATTTCCCTTTAAAGAAGATGCAAAATTCTCTCATTTTTCAGAAAGACAGTTTCCCTCGGATTGAGGGAACCAATTGGCTTCTTTCTTTTAGACTGTGCTGCAATTGTCCTTGGATCAACTGTTACTTGTACCAATGCAATTGTGTCAAAGCTCTGTGAGACCAGTTGACTTGGGATTGATGTCTGCCCAGGAACAGGGAGGCAACTATCTTAACAAGGTTTACCATGTGAAGACAGGAAATGTGCTGCTACTTTGAAGCACAATTCCTGAAGGCTTTGAGCTACTGGAACCACCATATCCCTGTAAACACTCTCCAACATTATACCCTCCTGTTCCCTCAATTTGGCCATCTATGCATTCCCCATTTCATTTGCCCTACCATTGGTGGCTATACCTTAAGCTCTGCAATTCCCTCCTTAAACCTCTCTGCCTTTCATCCTTCAAGATGCTCCTGAAAAACAATCTATTGGAATCATAGTATCAGTGAATGATACAGCACAGAAGGAGGTTTCTCAATCCATTGCCCCCACGTCCACTCTTGTGATAAAACTATCCAATTAATCTCACTCCCCTGCTCGTAATCTATAGCCTTGTACATTTTTTCCTTCAAATATTTAGCCAATTCCTTTTTGAATGTTCTTAATAAAGATGCGTTCATCACCCTTTTCAGGCAATACATGTCTGGATCACAATGACTCGCTGTGTAACAAAATTAAAATTCCACCTGTCGCCTCTGGTCCAATCATCTTAAATCCTATGGTTATTGATCCTTCTGCCACTGGAAACGGTTTCTCCTTATTTACTCTATCAAAGCCAAACACCTCTATAAAATCCCCTCTTAACCTTCTCTGCTTAAGGAGAACGTCCCCCAGCCTTTCCAGCATCTCCATGTAACTGGCATTCCTCCTCATTGGCATTATTTTACTAGTAAATCTGATCCTTGCTAAGAACTTGACATCCTTCCTAAAGTGTGGTGTCCAGATTGAACATAATAGTCCTTTGGGTGGGGCCTAACCAGTGTTGTAAAAAGGATGAGCCTAAGTTCCTTCTTTGTTCTATTTCTCTATTTATAAAGCAAAAGGTCCCATATGCTTTTAGGGCATGCTTCTAGCAAATCCTCCTAATATCACCTGCTTTGACTTGGTGTTGAGTTTTATCTGGTTGCATTCCTATGAAGCACTTTGTGACGTTTTACTATGTTAATATATAACCCCAAGTAGGTATTGCTGTTCAATCTATGAGAGCGTGATGCACAAAGTTTTATTATAATCCTGCTTTATCAGGATTATGCTTGTATAGAAAATACAGCCCCCAAGAAAGACTCTTCCAATGCCTTGTGATTTTGGCTCTGTTTTACTTTTGTGAGGAATGTGCAAGGCAGAACATAGCTTCAAACAAAATTTCAGAATAGCATAAGGCTAGGGCAAACTCATTTATGTTGCATTCATCAAATTTCTTCAGCCGTTCAACTGAGTACCCCAAGAAGCCACCTTAGAGCTGGAAGGTATGGGAAAACATAGCTAAATCTGGATTTTATCCAAGGGTTGCTTTCTAGCTACTAGATCCATGTGAGGAAGACATGTGACGAAAGATTGACAAGGCCACCAATTCTGTTTTGTGTCTTAATGATGAGAGGTTGCATTCTCTACCCCCGTGTGCAAATAATTAGAATGGGATGCTGGAGGGCTGGCAAGGTTCCTGGAACCATATCTCATTGTAATCGACAACTGCAAGGATAAAACATTGGGTAACAATTTGAGGAAGCCCATACTCTTACTGATGTAATAACATTTTGGGTCATTTTTAATGTGGGCAATCTCAGTAAGAGAATTATTATCTGGAAATTTGAAGATTAAAAAATGATCTAATGGCATTCCACCCAGCTCATTCATCCACTTATGATATTGAGGATAGTCACAGCCTTCAGCAGCCCTGTGGTTCTGTTCAGGCTCTTGGAGGTTTCAAAAACCAGGGACCTGCACTTGTCTCCTCTCCATAGCAGTTAAGCTGCAATTAAGTCAGTATGGTCTTGGAGATTGTGAGCACAAACTATGTCACTTCCCCCCCTCACCCACCCCCATAATGTACTGCATGGGTAACACGTAACACGTCTGTAACACGTCTGCATGGGTAACACGTCTGTAACACCTCTGTAAAACCTCTGTAACACCTCTAACTTCACAGTGGTCAAAGGTTGAACGGAGTCCTGAATTTAATGTACACCCCAATAAAATTATATGAATGTGTTCATTTTCATAGGAAAATCTGAACCTTGCTCTGAACTCTGCCTCTGCTATTGGCTGTCATGTTGTCAACATTGGTGCACAGGACTTGAGAGAAGGAAAGCCCCATTTGGTCTTGGGACTTTTGTGGCAGATTATCAAGATTGGGCTGTTTGCTGACATCGAACTGAGTAAAAATGAAGGTAAGAACCAATTATTTAATTAAAGAGACTTTAGTTCACAGTCCAATAATGGATATCAGCCTCAGCTTCAACATAATGCACCCTGTTTCCAACATAAATATTCTCCAGATGGAAAGTTGAGATATTTTAGTTGAACAGCGTCCAGTATGAAGGGGATGTTTTTAGTTTATAAAACTCGTTATCTCACAATGCCACCTGGGTCTGGGGAGGTGAGAAGCAAAGGATGTGGGTTAGTCATGATATATGAAGCAAACTGATTATTGCAAGACTTGGGAGTGAAACCAAACAAAGAAGTTAGAATGAGCAACAACATGAGAATTTTGTATTTCATCCACCATAGCTAGGAGTCTGTTGGAATTGTGTGTGGTAAGTATTATTCAAGCCAAGGTTCCCCTGTTCAAGAGTCAATGTGCAAATGCAGTAGTCATTTGGCTTAAGAGGTGCATGTGTTGGCAATGAGAGCAAATAAGTGCCAACAGAACAAAGTAACTGCACCATTAGTTTTCATTTTAATGATGGCTGGCTGCCTGATTTGAACAGTTTTAATTTTTCTATATTGTCCAACCACACTTGGGACATGCGGCTCGATCTGGTGCTTCTCACATTGCATTACTGCCAATTATGTGTCATCATTAGGCAGATGTAACAGTTATAGATTGCTCCCCCGTCGGTGATTGCTAACAGTGGCATAAGTTGTTTTCAGTAGAAATCCTCAACTCTGAATAATTTGTGCCACAGTATTGAATGTAGTAAGATCATGTTTTGAAATGGTGGCTGCGACTTCAGACATTCAGCACTTTGGAACTTGACTTGCGGTATCCTTGGAGTTTGTGATCCTTGATTTAAAATATCAGTTTTTTCATAAAGGTAAATGAGAATTATTGCAGCAAATGGCTGGAACGTCAACTGCCAGCTCAAAACAAACATGTTTGCAACTAGAGCATGCGTTTATGTTGTAGCTTTTATGTAGTAAAAGATCCCAAGGCATTATCAAACAAAAATTGTCGCTGAACTACAGGAGGAAGTATTACCACAGATGACCAGAAGCTTGGCAAAGGAAAAATAGTTCAAGGAATATTTTAAAGGAAGAAAGAAAGATGGAGAGAAAATTCTAGGGCTTTCGGGTCTTGCAGCTGAAAGCATGGTTGCTGATGGTGGGGATGTTAAAATCAGGGATGTGTAAGAGGGCAGAATTGGAGCAGTGCTGATATGTGGGAGGATTATAGGGCTGGAGGAGGTTGGAGAAAGTGGGAGGCCTATTACTGCCGTAATGATAGTTGAATTTTGCCAAATTGAGTCTTTGTGCTTATCGGAAATGATTATTAAATCTGATCTATGCAGCTCATTCATTTCATCAACAATTTAAAAACGGCAGCACTGTTGGATAATTAATCAGACTTTTTTGCTGATAATGCATTTTTGTCACAGCACTTATTTTGGTATATGGAGTTTCGACATGGTGCTACATTAAAACTTGAATGATATCCTCATTTTAAAAAATTAGGAATGGCAAATAATTTACAAAATAGTACATTGCTCAGGTTAAAGTATTAATTTTGTCCATGTGATGTAATCCCTGCAGATATTGAGCTTCTCATTCCTAATTGCAAAAGAATAGTGCAAGTGGCCCATAGGATAACTAGTAGTATCGCAGAGAGCATTTCTGATTGGTGTTCAGCGAGAGAAATAGTGTACCAAAGATAGAAATCTACACTCGCTTTTTTCCAAAATCAGCTCAAACAACCCTTACTTTAAACCTTTTAGTGCAAGAGGCACTGCAACAAGGCATTTACTGTTCAAAAAACGTTAATTGCCCTTACTCTATAGGTGTCTAAAGCCTAGAGGTGCACTAGTGAATGGTAAGGAACAGTAGGATATGAATTATAGTGTGTAGTCATATTGGGGATAATTTTCAACATGGTCATCTGAGTGATGACCTAACAGATTGCACACACCCTTCAAAATGAATGGGATTGATATTGGGCAGGTTCGTTAATAGACGAGGGCTGGGATGCTCCGATAATGGGGCTCTGTCCCCACGCCTGCCAGAAAACGGGTGCGAATGACTCCGGACTTTTTTCAAAGTCCGCGCAGTTCCTGCTGCCGATACGGGCCCCTGCACCTCTGGCCGGGGGTCCGCGCATGCGTGTGGCAGCCGCTGTGGCGCTGGCCCCGTGCAACATGGCAGAGCCACACATTGGGCCGGCGTGGAAGAAGGTAGCCCCCCCCCCCCCCCCAATCAAGATCGCGCACGCCCACCGATCGCAGGCCCCCAATCGCAGGCCTGGCCATCGTGGAGGCCCCCCCTTGGAGACTGATCTCCCCCCCCCCCCCCCCCCCCCTCCCCCACACACGCACACCAGGACGGCCGTCACAGCCGCGATGCCGAGCTCCCGCCGGATGGAACCATACGGGAACTACGCCGGTGGGAACTCGGCCGGTTGACCGCGAAGAATCGCCACAGGGGCCTCTTTCAACGGCACCCGACCGGCGCTGGCGGCGATTCTCTGGTCGCCGGAGGTTTGCATCCCGGCGTGGGACCCGATCGTGGGTCTGACGCCCCATTCTCCGCCCCAGCGCGTAGCGCGATTTCGGCTCGAAAAACCCCGGCCAAGATCTATTCTGCCAAATTGCTGTCCACAAATATTCCTCCACTGGAAATTTCCTTGACTCGTGCCTGGATCTTTTGTGGCTGATTTATAGATTGATATGATCAGTTAATGACTCATTATTATGTCATGTCACTCCTCATCAGGTAGGTCAAAAAACAAAGGAGATGGATTTTTGGTATTTTTTTGTTGTCGTCTAGCATCAAAGTTTTCTCTAGACCGTGTTGCTGTACTACCGGATAGCAATCCCAGTGCAGCACACAGCCAGAAATTGGCTGTGCAGAACCAACATTCCCTATAAAACGTGAGTGTGTGTGGACAAAGAGCAATCATAATGAGACCTTATTCTGCAGCAAACCGGCCGTGCACTGTAAACCAAAATTAAAGGGAACATTGCAAGCAATCCTGATCTTGGATGTTGAAGCAGAAAGTATCCTTCATTGTGACATTGATTTTAAATGTCAGTATCTGGCAACCCATATGAAACCAATGGATTAACACTGTTGGGGGAATGAATATTTCGATTTAATTGGAATCTGCTTTCTTAGCGCTGGTTGCTTTGCTTCGTGATGGGGAGAGTCTGGAGGATCTGATGAAGTTGTCTCCAGAAGAGCTGCTGTTACGATGGGCCAATTACCATTTGGAGAATGCGGGCTGCCAGAAAATCAACAACTTCCACTCTGATATCAAGGTACTGGCATGTGCAGAATGATGGACAAGCGGGAACGGATTCCATTCTGGGTTAAATTGTGCACAGATTTGGGATCAGCACAAATTCCAAACATTAAAGCGTCATGTTTTTTGTGTCAGGCAGTGCTAATCTGAGGATTAGTACTCTAAATTTAGCCGAAGTAATTATTTGGGATATAGGTTTTACAATAGAATTGCATATTTTTCTTGCTGATGGTATCAATGTAACTATTATGGTAACTATTATATCTCGATTATTGTACAAATATCAGTGGAGATCTTTGATGAAATGTCAAACCCTTTGCAGTTGTCATACTTGCAGAGTTATTAGATTTAGAAGGGACGGCCTGCTGCCTATGTGGGGTTTTATAGCTAAGAAAGCCAAAATTCCATTTACCTCCTTATTACTTGCTGTATCAACGTGCTAGTTTTCTGAGAATCATGCATGAGGATGCCCAGATCCCTCTGCACTGAAGCACTCTGAAATTTTTCTCCATTTAATCATGTTTGGGTTGTGAATCGGGGGCGGTAGGTTGAGACCCTGAAATGAGATGGGTGTTGTTTGTTTATTTTTTGGGGGAACCGTACAGATGGAAAGGTTCAAGAATTACAGGTGCAAGTGAAGAGCAATGGGTGGTGATCATCGTGTACAATATATAATAAACTTGTTCTTTATAAACAAGGTTGTGATGTTGTTGCACACAGGGACTCCTCCTGCATGGATGATAATGGTGCTCAGACACTTGATTAAAATGCACAGGCACTTTGTGGATTAGGTATCATTCTCAATATACATCATTAAGGCGGTACCAAGTCCCAACATGGAGGTTTATGATTCTCTCTCATAGCAGTATTTCTTAAGAACATCTGTGCTACCAAGTACACCGAATCTGAACTATTTCTCCATGACCACTGACAATCAACAGGGAATGGCTTTGGTGGGGATGTGGGGCAATAACCAGAGGACACCGATTTAAGATAATTGGTAAATTATTCACTGTTTTTAAAAAATAAAATAAAAATCTTATTTTCCCCTCTGGTCCTTTTGTCAATTATCTTAAATCTATCCTTTTGGTTATCTACCCCCCCCCCCCCACCCCCCCAATAATGACAATGACTTGGATGTAAGGATTGAAGGTACTACAGCCAAATATGCATACTAAATTAGGTGGGATAATAAATTGCAATGAAGAAATAAGAAATTTACAAATGGATGTAGGTAGGTTAGGTGACGAGGCCAAAATCTGGCAGATGAGGTTTAATGTGGATGAGTGTGAGGTTATCCATTTTGGCCGGTAAAATAGAAAGACAACTTGTTATCTAAATGGAGAGAAATTTCAGAGTGCTTCGGTGCAGAGGGATCTGAATGTCCTCGTGCATGAATCTCGGAAAACTAGCATGCAGGGACAGTGGGTAATAAGGAAGGCAAATTAAATTTTGGCCTATATAGCTAAAGGAATAGAGTATAAAAGTAGGGAAGTGTTGCTGCAACTGTACAAGGCATTGCTGAGACTGCATCTGGAGTACAGTGTACTTTTGGTCCCCTTATTTGAAGGGGATGTAGTTGCAATAATGGCAGTACAGAGGAGCTTGACTAGATTAATTCCTGAGATGAGGGGTTTGTCTTATGAAGAGAGATTGATCAGTTTAGGCGAAGAGAGGAGATAAGATGATAAAAGGCATTGACAAAATAGATGTAGAGCAGATGCTTCCTCTTGTGGGGCAATCTAGAACGACAGGTCATATTTTTAGGATAAGGGGTAGTAAATTTAAAGCCGAGATGAGGAGAAATTACGGGGGCGATTCTCCGAGCCCCGCGATGGGCCGGAGAATCGGCGCAACCGCGCCCCGACGCCGGCGCGCGATTCTCCAAGGTGCGGAGAATCTGCGCCAGCGCGTTTGGGATCGGGGCCGCCGATTCTCAGGCCCGGATGGGCCGAGCAGCCACACGGATACGACAGAGTCCCACCGGCGCCGTTCACCCCTGGTCGCTGCCGGCGGGAACTCTGCGCGAACGGTTGCGGGTGCGGCCTGTGTGGGGGGGGGGGGAGGGGTCTCCTTCACCGGGGGGGGGGGGGTGGGCCCTCCGATGGGGTCTGGCCCGTGATCGGGGCCCACCGATCGGCGGGCCTCCCCCCCCCCCCCCCCCCCCCCCCCCCCCCCCCCCCGGCCTACTTCTCTGAGCAGACGGCCCCTGAACACCAACGCCATGTTGAGTCGGGGCCGGCACGCTAAAGAAGTCCCCCGTGCATGCGCAGGTTGGTGCAACTGCGTATGCGTGGGTTGGCGTGGTGCCCATTTGGTGCTGAGAAAGAAGGCTGGAGCGGCGTGAACCGCTCCAGTGCCATGCTAGCCCCCTGTGGGGGACAGAATAGGCCGTACCCGGGCCCGGTTCGCGACGGCGTTCATGATGGCGCGAACACTTGGGCTCCATTTGAGAGAATCGCCCCCTACTTCTCTCAAAGGGTCGTGAATCTGTGAAATACACTACCCCAGAGTGCGGTGGATGCCGGGATATTGAGTAAGTTTAAGGAGGAGATGGACAGATTTTTAATTAGTAAAGGGTTGAAGGGTTATGGAGAATGGGCAGGAAAGTGTAGTTGAGGCCGAGAGGAGATCAGCTATGATCGTATTGAATGGTGGAGCGGGCTCAAGAGGCTGAATTGCCTGCAATTTCTTCTCCCCATCTCCCATCACAGGGCCTTCAACCTATACGGGCCGGAGAATCGGCGCAACCGCGCCCCGACGCCGGCGCGCGATTCTCCAAGGTGCAGAGAATCTGCGCCAGCGCGTTTGGGATTGGGGCCGCTGATTCTCAGGCCTGGATGGGCAGCACGGTAGCATTGTGGATAGCACAATTGCTTCACAGCTCCAGGGTCCCAGGTTCGATTCCGGCTTGGGTCACTGTCTGTGCGGAGTCTACACATCCTCCCCGTGTGTGCGTGGGTTTCCTCCGGGTGCTCCGGTTTCCTCCCACAGTCCAAAGATGCGCGGGTTAGGTGGATTGGCCAATGATAAATTGCCCTTAGTGTCCAAAGTTGCCCTTAGTGTTGGGTGGGGTTACTGGGTTATGGGGATAGGGTGGAGGTGTTGACCTTGGGTAGGGTGCTCTTTCCAAGAGCCGGTGCAGACTTGATGGGCCGAATGGCCTGTTTCTGCACTGTAAATTCTATGATTCTATACCTTAAAATATGCTTTTTACTTCCAACGTCCAATTGTGTCAATCATTATTAAATGTTTTTCAACCGTTATGCCTAAACTCTGTGATTAACATAAAAATATCAGCAGGGACATATTTCGATTAAACGGCAATACTTTTCCAGTTATCGTGTTGAAGAGTTTCGATTTTTTTTTTTTTTTTTTTTTAAAAGCTTGTGGTCAGTAAAAGTGGTGCGTGTTGCAATTCGTTACTTTAAATATTTTCTCTGAATTTATGATCATTAACTACCCGTGACTATATGAACTGCAGTAATGAGGTTGCCATCAGTATATTATATATATTGTACACGATCGCTCCTCACAAGCACCTCCAATTCTTGAACCATTCTCTCTCTATATGGTTCCTCAACTAAAATAACCATTTCACAAAAAAAGAGCCCATCTCATTTCAATGTCTCACCCCAGCCATTCATTTCCCAAACATCATTAAATGAGTCACAGGCAGCGATGTTTTACTGACCACAAATCAGAACAGCTTCCTTTGGCCTAGTTTTTTTTCTGCATTCTCCTCCCTTGCACCATAATTGTAACCTGATATTTTCAGCTTGTCCTGAAGTCAGAGGTGTCAGCCGTGGCCCAGTGGTTGTCAGTTCAAATCCCTCTTCAGATACTTGAGCACATAATCCACGCTGATATTTAAGGACAGCGCTGAAGGGAGTATTTTGGATGACACATTTAACTGAGGTCCTGAATGCCTTCTCAGGTGGACTTAAAGATCCCATGACCCTACCCTAAGAAGTGCAAGGCAGTTGTCCTGGTCAAGGGAGGCATCTTGGTCAAATGAACATGCCATGAATGAACACAAAAAAACCCTTCAACCAGCATCTAGTAGCATCAATAATATATGAATAATACATAATAGCATCAATAATACAAATTATCTGGTCATTAAAACCCGTTGTTTAGGATGGCATAGTGGCTAGCCCTGCTGTCTCACGGCGCCGAGACCCGGGTCTGATCCCGGCCCAGGGTCACTGTCCTTGTGGAGTTTGCACATTCTCCCCGTCTCTGCGTGGGTCTCGCCCCCACAACCAAAAATGTGCAGGCTAGGTGGATTGGCCACGCCAAATTGCCCTTAATTGGAAGAAAAGGTATTGCATTGTGTACTCGAAATTTATTTTAAAAAAACGTTTGTGGGATCCTCTTGTGTGCAAGTTGACTGGCATGTTGTTTACATTAAAACAGTAATTACATTTTGAAGTACTTCAACGAGTGTGAAGCCCTTTGGGATCCCCTGAAGACATGATTGTCGCTGAATATATGCATATTCATAACTTAATAAATAACACCCATTTTAAATGTTACTATTGCTATTTCAGTACATTTTGTTGAGCAATGTCTTTACATCTGATCCATATTGTTTGTATTCAGGATTCAAGGGCTTACTATCATCTTCTGAATCAGATTTCACCAAAAGGCATTAAAGAAGGAGAGCCATGTATTGACATCAATATGTGGGGCTTGAATGTAAGTATCGATGAATATATAGTAACATAAAGAAAAATTGTTTCCAAAGATTTGATGACGCTTTTAATATTTTTTAACTACAGTCCTTAAATAAATTACATTGTACTCTGTTGAGCAAACGTAAATTTAATGTGTTTTGTTGATCCGACATGGAATAAGGGTCCTTGGAGTACAATACTTCTACAAAACCTTTTGAGCTTTCTGTCATCTTAGAAGGTTTGCTTAACTGATTAGACAATTAAAACCTCTATAGAGTTCAGATTATAACATCCAAAAATATAAAATGCCCCGATAACATGAACAAATTTAAAAACTCTTTCATATAAGAGCTGTTGGAGATACCTTGGGCACGAATCAACGGTAAAACTTCCAAATTAATTTCCCCACCGCTATCCAATGACAGACACTTTTTTGGGCCCGATGGTTTCTCACCGGTTTAGCCCACACTTAGAATTTTGTTCAGCACTAGGGTGCTGAACTCGGAGATCGGGCCACCATTTTGAAAGGGTGCCCCGATCTCTAAATGAGTTTGTGGATCCTAAACAGCCCCCACTCATGGGAAATGTCACCCCCACCCACACACACACACATGAGCACTACCCCGTCCCTGCCCCCCCCCCCCTCCTCACCCACTTCAGGCCCCCCAACCCTTTTACAGCACCCCCTGCCTTCCAGAACCCTCACCAGTCACATCCACCCAAACTTCCCAGAGGCCCCTGCTAACCTGCCCTGCACACCACCACCCTTCAAACCCCCACCCTCCTCTCACAGACATGGCCCCTGGGCCTGCCCTGCTCCTTGGCACTGGCACCCAACCAGCTTGGCAGTGCTACCTGGCACCTTGGCAATGCCAGGGTGCCCACGTTCCAGGGGGGTGAATTGAGGGCCAGGGAGCCACCCTGCACTATCCCTACTACCCAGGGGCATCCAGTGGCCCAGGAGACCCCCCCCCCCCCCCCCCCCCCCCCAGGTGCCGTTCTACCTGGTCCATGTTCTTGTGGACCAGTACTGATTGGCGCCTGGAAGTAGCCTTGCTAGGGAATCCCAGGGTTTGGTGTATCCTGGCCTTAAGTAGATTTAAGACCTACTTCAGCAAGTGCCGTTTGGTACCGCCCCTTTTTGGCCGAGTTCTAATTCCGACGTCTCATGGGACTTGGGTGAGTCCCACGAGGCCCTGAGGCTGCTGGGAGGCGCGCGGGAGGCCTCTCCCGGGATTCTCCGGCCGCGTTGTGTTCTCATTCAAGCACAACGCGCCCAGAGATTCACACCTCTTGTTTGTTTTTTTATAAAGCATCCGAATCTTGTAAGTGGTGTTTTTGGTTTCTATTGTACATTATACTGAGTGAGATTCCCTTCTCTATATAGAGACTGCTGTACTGAGGGGGGGTGAGAAAAGTCACCTGCGATCAGTATCCCAGTCCTGGATTGACCCCATTTTAAAACAGGATTGTTCTTCCCAATGGAAATAAGTGGAGTGCACACCAGCTTAAACCTCACCTGCATCTGGATGTTTGAAGCTGAGCTGCATCATCATTGGCAATCAGAAACTGGCTGATCGACCGGGCTTCCTTAAATTCGGCTGGACCTCCACATCAAACCTTTCCTGAACACTCCTCATCCCTCCATAAGTATTGGCATCCAAAACAGTAAAGCAGTGGCATAAAGAGGCAGATAGTTACAATTAAGTGGCGTAGGCGTTCATGTGGAAGTCAATCCCTTGCTGTCTGATATAAATGGTTAGGGTATAAATCAGGATGAAAGGACTAGGGATGGACACGTGGGATACTAGCAGACTGTGAAGGAGAAGCAATTAGAAGTGACTACATTGTGATGTGAACCACAGGATGGCAATGTCACAGAGCTGGATGAGAGAGGGGAGCTCACCAGTTGGTCGTCTTTCATCACCGTTGGTACAGTGATTCTTGACAGCTGGATTGCCGACATCAAGAAAGGTTATATAGATTCAGATTTTGTGGACTGAGATGAAGTGATGGCACTGGCTCAAAGGAAAGCAGTTCACAAAGGTCTAGCAACCGCTATTCATTTGAATTTGCTGCCAATGGCATGTGACCTCTGACAGCGAGCAACAGTGATGTCATCGAGCAGGCAAGGCTATGAGAAATATTCAAACAGCAAGACAAAGTAAAACGCATTGTCCTTCACTTGCAATCATCTTAAAAAGAGTGAAATAAAGGTTGGGCCATGCGCATGGGATTAATGCAGAAGCTGAAATATCAACTTTTCTTTAAATCTTAAAAACCTTTGGTATTTTAAAGTAATGGAGAAATTTGACATTCCAGAATAGAGAATAATTTTTCAGGGTCAGAGGTTGTTCATCAGGAATTATGACAGCTGTAAGTATGCGGTTTAAAAATCCAGTTACAACTCATTGAACAATACATAACTTTTTTCAGGGGGTTTTATGGTCAGATTAAAAAGTGGAAGTTCACATCAATTCTAAAGATTTCCATCTGCAGTGATTTCAACAGTTCACTCTGTGGAGGAGCAGGGAATCACTGACAACAACTTCTGAATCTCTGTGTTAAACTAAAACAGCACATGTGCTATTGTTCGGAATTGGTGTCAGTTTTGCAGTTGCAATGACGATGAATGCTGACAGCTTTGCCTTCTTATAACTACAAAATCTAGGCTAGTAACTCCTTCATCACTTCTCTCCACCGTGGAATAGAACTCAAACTCTCTTGAATAACAGTCTCAGTGTATAACCCTTGGGAGAACTCCTTGAAATACACTAGATCAGTGTTTTTGAAACTTTTTCCCTGGGATACACTTTACCAACCCGTCCACCTTCGCAACCCATGCCAGCTGACCTTTGCAAGACATAATTTTCAACCTTTAGTGCAAGCAAGCTTGGTCATCATAATCTCACTTGCCTTGTCATTCAATGTTGCATTTCTGCTGAGGACTTGAGCTGATGATGTAAGTTCTCACTGCATCCTTGAAAGAAATCAAGAAGTTTGTTCTCAAACTCACCACACTTAGTCTTCAAATACCTTTGAAGTTTTTAAACTCTCATTTGCCAGTACTTCCCTCCATATAACGTACATCCTGATTGGCATTGGCACAATTAACAAGGCCATACCTCAGGAAATCATCTTTATACTGCTTTGGTCCCGATTTCAGTTTTTTCTTTGTTGATTGTTCACCAGAGCACTGTACAAAACTAACACCAGCACTGATTTGGCCTGCCGCGGACTCCTCTGAGCAGCTCTTTCCATCAGATTGAGTTGGGGAGTTCCTGACCATGAGGTATACTGCCTGTTTGTGTCTCTGGCCGTCTCCGCCTTGCAACAAAACGATCCATCTTCGGTTCTTCACCGTCCTGTTGCCTTGCTTGCTTGCAGCTGGAAAATGGAGGACACTCTCCTCCGTGAGTTTGTGCCAAAAGCACGAGCAAACAGGGCACGCGTGACATCGGTGTATGTGCGTGAACTGCTCTCTGCCGCCATTTCTAACTAGAAGACTGTATCATTCTCATTTAAAAGCCTATCATGGTTGGCATTGCCAATTAAAAACTCGGTCATGGCTGCTGTGTGCTTCTGCGATCTAGAACAGTGCGACACTCCCGACACCCATCCACGGGTCGCGACCCTCACTTTGAAAAGCCCTGCTCTAGATACCCTATATTCCAGCACTTCCAAGTCTTCTCTTTTTAAAAAAAAAACTGGTGATGGATAATTAGGAATTAATCCTTAGAATCTGGCTGATTTAAGAATTTTCATCCTCATTTTGAAATCCCTCAAGGTTTGCCCTTCCTATCTCTGCAATCTCCCCCAGCTCTACAACCCTCTGAGACCTCTTGATTTTTGCCTCTTGCGCGTAACCAATTTCCCTTGCTCCCCCACTGGCAGGCATGCCTTCAGTTGTCTAGGCCCTCAGTTCTGGAATACCCTCCCTAAACCTCTATCTCTCTCTCTCTTTCACTCCCTTTAAGACATTCCTTAAAGCTGACCACATTAATCAAGATTTTGGTCACATGCCCTAATATCATACTATGCAATTCAGTGTCAAATTTTGTCTGATCATCCGACTGACAAGATACAGCATTCCTAAATTGTGGCTGTACTTGCAGTTTGTAAGTTACAGCCTTCCAGTGGAAAATAACCAAGGAGTAAACCTGTGTAGAAACGATTTTCAGAAACAGTGTGAGTCACCAAATGTTTGTTTTTTATTTTTGCTTATGGAAGGAACTTTTCCCATTGCCAGCACTGAAAGTAAAAACTATATATAGTGTGCATCAGCTGATCTCTCACTGATGGTAGGCAGGTATATTAAGTTACAGTTTCACAGGTACAGTTTGGGAAGAAATGGTGACTTTAGGGTGAGTATTCCACAGCTGAGGGCCTAGACAATAGGAACAACTTGAGAGCACCTCCTATATTTTGTAATGAATGTGCCAGTGGCACTTTAACGACCAGTTGATCTACTGTTGTTGCAAAGAACAATATAGGACAGGAACAGGCCCTTTGGCCCTCCAAGCCTGTACTGGTCATGATACCACCCTTGGCCAAAACCCTCAGCACTTCCTAGTGCCGTATCCCTCTATACCCCCTATCCATGTATTTGTCGAGATGCCTTTTGAACGTCGTTATGTATCTACTTCCACCACCTCCCCTGGCAATGCGTTCCAGGCACTCACCACCCTCCGTGTAAAAAAAAAAAAAAAAAAACCTGCCTCGCACATCTCCTCTAAACTTTGTCCCACGGACCTTAAACCTATGCCCCCTGGTGACTGACCCCTCTACCCTGGGAAAGAGTGGCTGCCCATCCACTTCATCCATGCCCCTCATAATCTTGTAGCCCTCTATCAGGTCACTCCTCAACGTCCGGTGTTCTATTCAGCATTTCTGCATAGCTAACACCCTCCAGACCAGGCAACATCCTGGTAAACCACCTCTGCATCCTCTCCAACGCCTCCCCATCCTTCTGGTAATGGGACGACCAGAATTGTGCGCACTATTCCAAGTGCGGCCTTACCAAGGTTCTATACAGCTGTAGCATGACTTGCCAGTTTTTATACTTGATGCCTCGTCTGATGAAGGCAAGCATTCCGTATCGCAGTCGCGATTAGGTGCAGATTTGAGTCAAAGAGGGATGAAGGTGGAAAATAATAGGGCAGGGGCTGATGTAAGATTGCAAAGGTGGGGATAAAAATAGGGCAAGGGCATAGTATAGCAAGGTGGGTATAAACTTTAAGTTTGAATGGGGTTGAGGAGAGGCTGGCAATGTGAAGAATGAGTAGGCTGAATGGCTTGAGGGTGAAAGCAGGAGAGTTCGAGTACTGTAGGGGGAGGGAATCACAGATTATTTTCAGCATTTCTGTTTTTATTCATTATTTGAACACACAGCAGCAACACTGCGGTTAAACGGAAGGGATTGACCCAAGGATTTTTAATTTTTAAAATTTTGATTTGATTTATTGTCATATGTACCGAAGTACACAAAGTATTTTTCTGCGGCCAAGGGAACGTACACAGTAGACAAAAAGAATAATCAACAGAAAACATTGACAAATGGTTCATCGACAAACAGTGATTGGTTACAGTGCGTAGTAAGGGGCTAAACAAAGCAAATACATGAGCAAGAGCAGCATAGGGCGTCGTGAATAGTGTTCTTTCAGGGAACCGATCAGTCTGAGGGGGAGTCGGGAGGAGTTGAGTCTTGTAGCTGTGGGGAAGAAGCTGTCACTATGTCTGGATGTGCGGGTCTTCAGACTCCTGTACCTTCTGCCTGATGGAGCCCTGATGGAAGGAGCCGAACTCGTGGCATTTGGCTAAGTCTGTGAACTTTGTGAAGAGGGTGATGGTTTTAACCTCACTGTCTTTGCTGGAGCAGCACATCACAAAACCTGTCTCTTCGGTCAACTATCTTTCTGTTCCCTTCAGTTCAAAGATTTCTGACCTGCAATGTGAGATGGTAACATCACGATGAGGGCAACAGGGCACCTGGGACCTTGGTGAATAACCAGACAAACAACATGTCACCTTAACCAATGAGATTTTACAGATTTACAATAGAGGAAAAAATTAGAATGAAACCGTGGATTACAATCAAATCCGGTGCAGAAAAAGGGAATGAAAGACTGGATTGAGAGAGAGAGAAGAATGAAAGACAAAATGGAAAAGTATGACATGAAAAGTAACATTTCTTGAAAAAAATCTCCAAGGACAATTTACCAAGACTTCAAGGTTTATATTGTTCAATTGATGAACAACATTCTGGATTGAGCTGATGACTGGCAATAAATATTTCTGCCACAAGCATTATGCAGTAACCTTCTCCGACAAGAGAATCTAGCCACCTCCCATAGGTATTCAAATGGCATTAACATTGTTGAAACTCCCAGAAACTTAACTGAGCCAAATAAATATGTGGCCATGGGAGCAAGGACAGAGGCTGGGAATTCTATATGAATAACACATCTCCTGATTTCCCAAAGCTTGTCCACCTTCCACAAGGCTCAAATAAGGAGTGTGATGGAATACTCTCCACTTGCCTGGATGAGTGCAGCTCCAAAAACATTCAAGAAGCTCAACACCATCGAAGGCAAAGAAGCCTGCTTCATCGGCACCCCATCCACCACCGCAGCCACCTTAACTATTCACTCCCCTCAACACCGATGCACAGTGGCAGCAGTGTGTATCATGATGCACTGCAGCAACTCACCAAGGCTCCTTGGACAGCACCTTCCAAACCCATGGCCTCTACCACCTACAGGAGCAAGGGCAGCAGATGCATGGGAACGCCACAAGTTCCCCTCCAAACCATATATCATCCTGACGTGAAACTATCATCATTACTTCAAAATCCTTGAACTTGCTCTTTACACCATATGGACAGCAGCACCTTTTAGAGCACAATTATGGATGGGCAATAAATGCTGGCCTTGCCAGCAACACTCCCAGGCCAAAGTGAAAAGATTATTTGTTAAAAAGGTACTTGTGCAGTTGAACCCACTGCACAAAGTTATGTCTGGTAATTAGTGGGGAATTAACTTACAAGAGCAGCAAGTTCTTGAAAATAATGGAGGAGATGGGGATGCTGAGTGAAATCTTTCCCAGGATTTGCCAGAATGTCAGGCTCTGCATGAAAACCAGCGTGTTTCTCCGGAAACACAGCTGGGTTTTCAGACCAGATTTTCTGGCACTTTAGTGCACAGAAAGTCTGGGGGCATGGTTTACACCGTCACTCTGGTGAGGCAGGGCCTGATAGAGCCGGCAAGGCCAGTTCCATTGAGATCAGGTCACCATCTTTAAAGGGTGCCCCGATCTAGATTTAAAATAAGTTTTCCCCCAAACCCCCCACGGACATGGAGAACAACCTCACAAACATTGGTGTGACGTTCCCCCACCAAAATAAGTATCGGGTGCACCCTTCTCCCTACCAGCGCTGTCATTAGGGCTCTCTCCATCTTCCCCCTCCCCACCCCTCTCATCCCACGCACATAAGGGGAAACCCCCATGGAATGGGTTACCTCCTGGCAGTGTCCAGTTGGCACTGCTCAAATCAATGCCAGCTGGCAGTGTCGGGGGGCAATGCCCAGCCTTGGCCCACAACCTTCAAGGGATTTTAGGCACTCCTAGCATGGTCATTACGACTGGTTTTCGCTTTTGAAGAGCAGTAGTGATTTGTGTCCGAGTGACGTCACACCGCCGGGATGTGGGGACACACACACACACACAAATCAATTGTGGGCGGAAGTATAGCATAAAGCTATTTAAATACATATACATTAATTCAAGCACATGGAAGTCATCAGCGGCAGGGAAGATCGCAAACAAGAGATCTCGTCCACGTAAATCCCGGTTTGGCCCTCCCCCGAGACTTAGCGGCCATATCGGGATATGCATCCACGGCAAATGGAGCCACTAGATCTCGCCCGCTGTTTGTAACCTAGCCATTGGACAGGCAAACCAGAATACAACAGTACTGATCACTAGCCCGGATAAATGGGGAAGGTTGGAAGCAGGAAGGACATCTGGCTGCAAAATCATTTGCAAAGTCCTAAAAACCTGCAGTTGATATGAAGGGTGGTCAACCAGCATTGTGGCGATTCCATGAAATGTAGAAAAAGCGGCAAGAAGTGGGGAGGGTGGGGGGGGGGGGAGGAATGGATGAGATGCCATTTGTGCAAAGTAAATGGTGCAATGCCATAACCTGACCAGCAATTTCTGAATATTGGATACTAGCACTTAATGTTCTGAGGTTGTTGGCTTATTTCGACTTCCCTAACACTTGTTATTTCCAGCAAGCTTGGGAGTATGTGTGGCATCCTCAGGCAAATGCCACAGTGCCATTGTGTGGTCAATGTTAAATACTACAGTCAGAATTGATCGTAAGAATTTGAGTTCAGTTGATTGATCGCCACATAACATTTGGTTGTGCTCGTAACACCACCTACTGGCACAAAGTTATTAGACTATTGTGATCTTGTAGCCTTTCTGATGTATAACCGATTGATTATACTTGTCATTGCAAACAGCAGCCAGTTCTGGAGACACCTTTTTTTTGTATTCGGGGGTTTTAATTTGTTTGTGGAGTAGCTCTAATGCAAATTTCTGACCATGAACATATATTGATGTAGAGCCTTTTGATAAAGAACCAAAGATGTAAAGCAGTTTACATTTTTTCTAATATTCTGACTTCAGTATTTTAAAACCACTACTTAAACCTATAAAATGGAAGAAAAGCTGCCTCACACTTTAGAAATGTCTTACTTTGCTTATGCAAAGGGAAACTTATTTATCTAAGATTTTTAGTGAATTATAGAAATGCTATTTAATTACTCTCTCTGGGGAAATGTCTTGTCTGAATCTAGCCAAGTCTTTACAGTGGTGAAATGCAGCACTTGCCCCTTTCAACAGTCTAAACCCTTAACTAACCAACAATGCCACAGGAGATCCAAAACATTTTTTAAAAACATTAAAGGTGGCCCGAAGATATTGTTTTAAAATTGTCAGATCGGCAAATGGCGATTATATACTGTAAAACAGTAGATTCACTCTATTATCACTTACGTTGCTGTTTTAATTTTTGTAGGAGAAAGATGACCTGAAGCGGGCTGAGGGCATGTTGCAGGAAGCAGACAAACTGGGCTGCAGGCAGTTTGTCACCCCAGCTGACGTTGTGCAAGGGAATCCTAAACTGAACTTGGCTTTTGTAGCTAACTTGTTCAACAAATATCCAGCCCTTCAGAAGCCTGACAATCAAGACATTGACTGGAGTCTGCTGGAAGGTAAAACTGCGCAGATTAATCTTGTGCATTCCTGGGAAATGACTGAACCTGACGATGACATCTCTGAAACCCTGGAACTTGAGAAATGCTTAAAACAAAATATTTGTGGGAATTTTGAGTATTCCGCTTGGTTGTTTAAGGCTAGATAAATTTGTAACCCCAGTGCCTCAAAAATGGTGGCATCGAAAGGGGGTAACTTGAATTTGACCAGCCCAGTGGGAAATGGGTGGATTTAGATGAGGTCATCCATTTTACATCCCACCCAATTTTACTTTCTATTGAAATCGGTGCACAATAAAGTCTGGCAGGAGTTAATAGGTGGCCAATTCCAAGCCTTTCAGTTTCCCATATGACAGCTTAAGTTAACATTATTTCTCTGGATTCACGTCAGAAGATTCAAAGTAAGTTTCCAGTCTCATTACGAGTCATAGCATTGGTCCAAACCCTAAAACCTAGAGTTGGAAGCCAGAGGCCAAAGTGATATTAACTGCCCATGACAACAAGGCCATATTCAGCTGATTATGACCTTAAATAGCCTTTTTCTAACCAAGATTAATGGGAACAGTGTCCAGTGGCTGGGGTCATAATTGAAACAAAGGGGTGGAGGGTGTTGGCTCACAATTTGACTACATTAACCTCCTGTTGATGAAAAAGCTCACCCTGGCCAACAGCCGAACTTGGACAACACCTAGGCTTATTTGGAAAAGATTTACACAATGCAAGTGCCGAGCATTGATCACCTTCAACAATTTTTATTAATAAGTCCAACAATGTCATCATTGACCTTTCACTGTTGCCAAGGCATCTTAGAGTTCAACGTTGACCAACCGCATCAACCCTGACCTTAAGACTATTACAAGTGACTGTAAGATTATCCTTCTTTTTAGCACCTCTAGGCTTTGTGATCTTTACCATAAAGAAAGACAAGTGACAATGTCATGGATAAGATAACATCTTCACATAAAGCAGGCTTTAATACTGCTAGTCTTTCATTGTTATTGACTTGGAAATCAAAAAGCAGTTATCTCGTCATCGCCCACATTTTGGGAACAAAAATAAAAAATTATAGGCTAGATTAGGATGTCTGAGCATACATTAGAAGTTGAAAAATCAGGTGAGAACACAGGTAACTGTATTGAAGGAAGGAATATTGATCAGTGAACCTATTGGTTGGCATTTGTTTAAAATTACCTATTTGTCTAAAAGCTTTACATCTGGTGTGCACTCAATATTCTGCAACATGTTCAACCAAGTTACAAATCCAAACGACTTCTTCAAATGGTAATATAATCCAGGCATTTCTGGGTCATTCTGACCTGGAGCGAGAAATTTGTCATTCCCTTTTATTGACCACAAAACAACTACCATGACCTGTTGTTTGCTTATGTAGGCAATATCCATGCAATAACTGCATGAGGGACATCTTTAAAGGGATAATTCCATTGCAGCAGACTCCAGACTACCCCTGAACAATGTCAAATAAAGTCTATCAGTGAGAACATTAAATGCATCAATGTAATTTTTCAAACATACACTTTTGTTGAAATTTCGACAGATGATGCTGGAGCTGGTAGTGGGGAATGTTACCTTCACGTACCAAGTTTTTATCAAATGGAAATCGTGAATTTCTCTGCTCTGCAACGTTTTTCTTTAGATTAAAAAGCACACGTCTTTTTGCATTTCAGGTGAAACCCGTGAGGAAAGAACCTTCCGCAACTGGATGAATTCGCAAGGTGTAAATCCAGCGGTGAACCATCTGTATAGGTAAGAGGAAATATTTTCACCAGAAAGTCGTGAAAAAACGAGTAGGTGACATGGAGTAAAAGCTATTAACGACGGGTGTCAATATTGGATTGCGTGGGACTAATTTTAACTCTGCCAGGTGGGAACAGTCATCCTGAAATTGGAGTGATGAACATACACGTTTTGCCCAGGGCCTTTTTTTGACGTTCACCTGTCCTGAATCAGGTGGGAGTCTCGCTACGTTATGTAAATTGGAAGCCTGTGACGTACACTTCTGAGACTGCTTGCTATTTTGGGACGCAAGCAGACAAAGAAAGTGCCACAAATGCTTTGCTGACTTGTCCTGGGTGAGGATTGGCCGAACTGGCGGTTCTTGAAGGGACTGCAGGAGGCCATTTAGAAAGCAACCCAGGAAATACCCAGCTTCTTTCAGTGAACCCATAAGAATCAAAAACGGTTCTGTGTTGGTTAGTTAGAATGCTATACTTCCAACCTTGGGAACTAATTCCTTTTGGACCAATTGCAAGGATAATCCAGGGAACTACAGGCCAGTGAGCCTTACGTCAGTGGTAGGGAAATTACTGGAGAGAATTCTTCGAGACAGGATCTACTCCCATTGGGAAGCAAATGGACGTATTAGTGAGAGGCAGCATGGTTTTGTGAAGGGGAGGTCCTGTCTCACTAACTTGATAAGAGTTTTTCGAAGAGGTCACAAAGATGATTGATGCAGGTAGGGCAGTGGATGTTGTCTATATGGACTTCAGTAAGGCCTTTGACAAGGTCCCTCATGGTAGACTGGTACAAAAGGTGAAGTCACACGGGATCAGGGGTGAGCTGGCAAGGTGGATACAGAACTGGCTAGGTCACAGAAGGCAGAGAGTAGCAATGGAAGGGTGCTTTTCTAATTGGAGGGCTGTGACTAGTGGTGTTCCGCAGGGATCAGTGCTGGGACCTTTGCTGTTCGTAGTCTATATAAATGATTTGGAGGAAAATGTAACTGGTCTGATTATTAAGTTTGCAGACGACACAAAGGTTGGTGGAATTGCAGATAGCGATGAGAACTGTCAGAGGCTAGAGCAGGATTTAGATTGTTTGAAGACTTGGACGGAGAGATGGCAGATGGAGTTTAATCTAGACAAATGTGAGGTAATGCATTTTGGAAGGTCTAATGCAGGTAGGGAATATACAGTGAATGGTAGAACCCTCAAGAGTATTGAAAGTCAGAGAGGTCTAGGTGTACAGGTCCACAGGTCACTGAAAGGGGCAACACAGGTGGAGAAGGTAGTCAAGAAGGCATACAGAAGGTATACTCCACACTTGGAGTATAGTGTTCAATTCTGGTCGCCACACTACCAGAAGGATGTGGAGGCTTTAGAGAGGGTGCAGAAGAGATTTACCAGGATGTTGCCTGGTGTGGAGGGCATTAGCTATGAGGAGCGGTTGAATAAACTTCGTTTGTTCTCACTGGTACGACGGAGGTTGAGGGGCGACCTGATAGAGGTCACCAAAATTATGAGGGGCATAGAGTGGATACTCAGAGGTTTTTCCCCAGGGTAGAGGGGTCAATTACTAGGGGGCATAGGTTTAAGGTGCGAGGGGCAAGGTTTAGAGGAGATGTACAAGGCCAGTTTTTTTACACGGGGGGTAGTGGGTGCCTGGAACGTGCTGCCGGAGGAGGTGGTGGAAGCAGGGACGATAGTGACATTTAAGGGGCATCAGGACAAATACATGAATAGGATGGGAATAGAGGGATACGGACCCAGGAAGTGTAGAAGATTGTAGTTTAGTCGGGCAGCATGGTCGGCACGGGCTTGGAGGGCCAAAGGGCCTATTCCTGTGCTGTACTTTTCTTTGTTCTTTGTTTGTTGTTCCATCTGAGGTTAATTAGGGAGTAATTACATGCATTGAAGAAGTACCTCTGTGGATCAGCAGCTGCTCCGTGTTTTGCTACGTTCAGGAAAAAGAACAGCAGAGACTTTTGATTTCTTTTTTTCAAAAATATGTGATAGGAATTTGCTTGCTCCACAACCCTTTTTAATGTGTGGTATCTGATAGATGACAAGAGGCACACCTGAATTTTAAGTTTGAAGGAATTTTTTTTTTTTTTGCATTGCAGTTGAGCTGAAATATATTCGGCAGTAATTGAAAACTATGCTTTGTGTTTTGGGAGTCACTTTTTGAAAAATGAAGGATGGATTTCAATGGACAAATTTCAAAGTTCTATTTGTGGTGGGCTTTTCAGGGAGTTTTCCGCCAGCTCTGCCAGCGAGTTCCCTATCGCTAGCCAAAGACACTTGGGGCGCGATTCTCCAGCTGCGTTGTGCTCTCGCTTGAACGCAGTGTGGCCGGAGAATGCCAAGAGAGCCCTGCAGCGAGCCTTCCGACAGGCACCAAACCTCCCAGGATTCTCCGAAATACCGCGAGACATCGGAGACGGAACCTCGCCCCAAATGGGCGGGACCGAATGCCGCTCGTGAAAGTAGGTTGTAAACCTACTTGACACCTACCTGCGCGGGATCCACCGGCCACCTTCGATCCTCCATCCTTCCCAGGGAAGCTGAGCCGGGCGCCCATCAATGCTTGTCCGTACAAATGTGGACCAGGCGGAACTACATCCGGGAGGGCCTCTCGGGCCATCAAAGACCCCTGGGTGGTCAGAGTAAGTGCAGGATGGCTCCCTGGCCCTCTGCCTGGAAGGCGGGCACCTTTGGCACTGCCCAGCTGGCATCTTGGCACTGTCAACCTGGCATTGCCAAGGTGCCGGATGGCAGTTTCAAGCTGGTAGGAGCACTCCCTGGGTGGCAGTGTAAGGGTGCCGAGTGCCAGTGTGACACTGCCAAGGGGAGGGGGGGGGGGCCATGTCCATGCCCATGAAATGAGGGTGGATGGAGGGTTTGAAGGGTGGGGGAGTGCAGGGCAGGTTAGTAGAGGCCTCGGGAGGTTGGTAGGTGATGGGTGGGGTCCTGGAAGGGAGGGGGGGGGGATCTGGAGGGGTGACCCCCAGGGACCCCATAGCAGGAGTTAGTCAGCTCACTTGGGGGTGCTTTTGTGTGCGGGGAGTTGACATTGCCCATGGGTGGGGGCTGTGGTGGACCCACAAGTTCACTTGGAGATTGGGGCACCCTTTCAAAATGGTGGCCCGATCTCTGAGTTCAGCTCCCCAGTGCAAAACTAAATTCCAAGTCTGGGCAGAGCCGGCAGGAAACTCCCTGCAAAACCAGCCACAAATTAACTTCAACATTTTTGGGGGAATCACGCCCTTAATCACCTTCTTGGTTCCTGCGGACATTCTCGCCGGTTTAGCTCACACTTGGGAATTTTTTTCAAGGCAGCACAGTGGCGCAGTGGTTAGCACTGCTGCCTCGCTGCGCTGAGGACCCTGGTTTGATCCCAACCCCGGGTCACTGTCCGTGTGGAGTTTCACATTCTCCCTGTCTCTGCATGGGACTCACCCCCACAACCCAAAGATGTGCAGGGTAGGTGGATTGACCACGCTAAATTGCCCCTTAATTTAAAAAAAAAAAAAAACCGAATTGGGCAATAAATTTAAAAAAAAAAAAAAAAAATGTCAGATTGGGGAGCTGAACTCCGAGATCGGGTGGCCATTTTGAAAGGGTTTCCCGATCTCTTAAGTGAAATTGCGGCTACCCACAGCTCCACCCATGGACAATGTCACCCCCCCAACCACACACACACATGGGCACTATCCCACCCTATTCCAAGGAAAACAACCCTTATCCCTCCCACCCCCAAGTGAGGACACCCGCTATGGGACCCTGGGACTCCCAACCTCCCAGAGGCCCTGACCATTCAAACTACACCCCCCCCCCCACCCTCCTTCCCCTCCTTTCATGGGCATGGCCTCCCTTGGGTCTGAACCCATGGCTGTGGCACCCAGGCACTCTTGCACTGCCACCCTGGGACCCTAGATCTGCTTCTGCCAGATTAGCAGTCCCACCCGAGCACCTTAGTAGTGCCAGGGTGGCAATGCCAAGCTGCCAACCAGACAGTGCCAAGGTGCACGCTCCAGGGGAAGGAGCGGGGGCATCATGCACTATCCCTGACCACCCAGGTGCCTCCAATGGCCTGGTGACCGCCCGGGTACTGTTCTACCTGGTGCACATTCTTGTGGTCCAGTACTGATCGGCGCCTGGCTGCAGTCTCCCTGGGGGGGACCAGTAGATCAAGGGAGGCCGGTTGATCCTGGGTAGGTAGGCCTTAAGTAGGTTTAAGACCTACTTTAGCCAGTGCTGTTTGGTCCAGCCAATTCTGACGCATCACGGGACTTTGGTCGATTCCACGAGGCACGAAGGCTGCCAGGAGGTCTGCGAGAGGCTTCACCCGGGATTTACCGGCCGCATTGAGCTCTCACTCGAAAGCAACACGGCCGCTGGATCATACCCAAAGTGTCACTTTTCCGCTCTGCCCTCTAACAGCTCTGTCCTTTTTGAAATGATGTTTCCTGACACAGTCACTCACTGATTAATTGTGATTGGACAACCTGAGACATGAGCAATCATTCAAAGTGCATTTTGAAAACTAACATTCGGACAGCCATCGCTACCTTGTCCAAGGTTCAGTGTGATATCTTCCTTAGCACAGTTCAGTCCCAATAATAGGCCAGTTATGCTGGCCAATTTTATGTTGATGCAAAGCTTAAATCTTTGTAATTATGTGCAATGTTAATATGCTGGATGCCCTGAATAGGTAGTGCACTTATGTATGATAATGATCTAATTTAGGCTTTGATCTCCTGAAAATAGTTTTTTTAAATTCTTCATGGGGGGTGGGTGTGGTGGTATGTATTAGGGGTAATACGGTACCTGTGATGCTGAGAGGCTATTGGTAGACAGACACTGGGTCCTGATTGGATCTGCCGCCTGCTGGCTCCACCCAGTAAGGCGGAGTATAAGAGCCCGGGTTGTCCCAGCAGCCGCATTCTGTAACTGAGCTGCTGGGGAACAAGTCTTGCTTAATAAAGCCTCGATTGACTTCATCACTTCTCGACTCGTGAGTAATTGATTGTGCCACAATTTATTAAGGAGACTTAAAAAGACTATGGAGCTCTGGATCGCCCCGGAGTGTCTGCGAATCAGCCCCCATGCAGCAGACTCAGTGGCCGTATTTAAACACTGGCTAGCGTGCTTCGAAGGATGCCTCTGAACGGCCCCCGGCGGGACCACAGAAGACCAGAAAATGCAGGTCCTGCATTCCAGGGTGAGCCCGGAGATCTACACGCTCATCGAAGACGCGGAGGATGTCCCGACGGCGCTCACCATGCTGAAAGGGGTCTACATACGGCCCGTAAACCAAGTCTACGCACGCCACCAACTCGCGATGAGACGGCAAATCCCCGGAGAATCGCTGGATGAGTTCTACAGCGCGCTGCTGATATTGGGAAGGAACTGCAACTGCCCATCGGTGAGCGCAAACGAACATACGGAGCTCCTAATTAGGGATGCTTTTGTGGCAGGTATGACTTCTTCCCAAATTCGCCAGCGACTGCTGGAGACTCATTAGGGCTCACAGAGGCACGGGCCCTTGCGGCCAACGGGCGCCGCCATTTTGGGTCCCGGACGCCACGCGGGGAGGATGAGCGCCACCATCTTGTGACTCCCCGGCCACGTGCGATCCATGGGCGCGGCCATTTTGTCCGCCCCCCGACCGCGTGCGATCCATGGATGCCGCCACCTTGGCTGATAGCCAAGGACCCCAGCATAGACAGCTCCATGGGGGTCTGAAGAAAACGCTCCGATGCAACAACCACGACTGGCTTCGGTGACCCTGGACCAGTCGTGGCCCCAGACGCTCCAAACGGCAACAACAACGGTGCTGGTCAACGGGTACGAAACGCCATGTCTGATTGACTCTGGGAGCACGGAAAGTTTTATCCATCCGGATACGGTAAGACGCTGTTTTCTTTCCGTTCGTCCGAGCACCCAAAAGATTTTCCTGGCAGCGGGATCCTATTCCGTAGAAATTAAAGGGTTCTGCATCGCGAACCTAACGGTGCAAGGGAGGGAGTTTAAGAATTATAGGCTTTATGTCCTTCCCCACCTCTGCACGCCCACATTACTGGGATTAGATTTCCAGTGTAACCTCCAGAGCCAATTCGGCGGCCCTATACGCCCCCTCACTATCTGCAGCCTCGCGACCATCAAGGTTGAACTGCCTTCCTTGTTTGCGAACCTCACCCCGGATTGCAAACCCATCGCCACTTTGAGCAGACGATACAGCGCCCAGGATCGAACGTTTATCCGGTCTAAAGTCCAGCGGCTGCTGAAGGAAGGCATAATCCAGGCCAGCAATAGTCCCTGGAGAGCCCAGGTGGTAGTTGTAAAGACCGGGGAGAAGCAGAGGATGGTCGTAGACTATAGTCAAACCATCAACAGGTACACGCAGCTAGATGCGTACCCTCTCCCCCGCGTATCCGACATGGTCAATTGGATTGCACAGTACAAGGTCTTTTCCACCGTGGACCTTCAGTCCGCATACCACCAGCTCCCCATCCGCCCGGGTGACCGCAAGTACACGGCCTTCGAGGCAGACGGGCGACTCTACCACTTTTTAAGGGTCCCATTTGGCGTCACTAACGGAGTCTCGGTCTTCCAACGGGAGATGGACCGAATGGTTGACCAGCACGGTTTGCGGGCCACGTTCCCATACCTCGACAATGTAACCATCTGCGGCCATGATCAGCAGGACCACGACCCCAACCTCCGCAAATTCCTCCAGACCGCTAACGCCCTGAACCTCACCTATAACGAAAAATGTGTGTTTAGCACCAACCGTCTAGCCATCCTCAGCTACGTAGTGCGTAATGGAGTGATAGGCCCCGACCCTGAACGCATGCGCCCCCTTATGGAATTTCCCCTCCCCCACTGCTCCAAAGCCTGAAACGCTGCCTGGGCTTCTTCTCGTATTACGCCCAGTGGGTTCCCCAATACGCAGACAAGGCCCGCCCGTTAATTCAGTCCACTTCCTCCCCCCTGTCGACAGAGGCCCGCCAGGCCTTCAGCCGCATCAAAGCGGATATCGCAAAGGCCACGATGCACTCAATCGACGAGTCCCTCCCCTTCCAAGTCGAGAGCGACGCATCCGACGTAGCTCTGGCGGCCACTCTCAACCAAGCGGGCAGACCCGTGGCCTTTTTCTCCCGGACCCTACACGCCTCAGAAATCCGCCACTCTTCAGTGGAAAAGGAAGCCCAAGCCATAGTGGAAGCTGTGCGACATTGGAGGCATTACCTGGCCGGCAGGAGATTCACTCTCCTCACTGACCAACGGTCGGTAGCCTTTATGTTCGATAATGCACAGCGGGGCAAAATCAAGAACGACAAGATCTTGAGGTGGAGGATCGAGCTCTCCACCTATAACTATGAGATCTTGTATTGTCCTGGAAAGCTGAACGAGCCGTCCGATGCCCTATCCCGCGGCACATGTGCCAACACACAGGTAGACCGTCTCCAAGCCCTCCATGAGGACCTCTGCCACCCAGGGGTCACTCGGTTCTACCACTTTGTGAAGACCCGCAACCTCCCCTACTCTGTTGAGGAGGTCCGAACAGCCACCAGGAACTGCCAAATCTGCGCAGAGTGCGCTTGCACTTTTTCAGGCCAGATAGAGCGCACCTGATAAAGACCTCCCGTCCCTTTGAGCGCCTCAGTCTGGGTTTCAAAGGCCCCCTCCCCTCCACCGACCGCAACGCGTACTTCCTAAACGTGGTGGACGAATACTCCCGTTTCCCCTTCGCCATCCCCTGCCCCGACATGACCGTGGCCACGGTCATTAAAGCCCTCTGCACCATCTTTACACTGTTCGGTTTCCCCGCATACATCCATAGCGACAGGGGGTCCCCCTTCATGAGCGACGAACTGCGTCACTTCCTGCTCAGTAAGGGCATTGCCTTGAGCAGGACGACCAGTTACAACCCCCGGGGAAACGGTCAGGTAGAGAGGGAGAACGGTACGGTCTGGAAGACCGTCCTACTGGCCCTACAGTCCAGAAGTCTCCCAGTTTCCCGTTGGCAGGAAGTCCTCCCGGATGCCCTCCACTCCATCTGGTCGCTGCTGTGTACCACAACTAATCAAACACCTCACAAGCGCCTCCTTGTCTTCCCTAGGAGGTCCTCCTCCGGAACGTCGCTGCCGACCTGGCTGGCAGCCCCAGGACCCATCTTGCTCCGAAAGCATGTGCGGGCGCACAAATCGGACCCGTTGGTCGAGAGGGTTCATCTTCTCCATGCAAACCCTCTGTACGCCTACGTGGCTTACCCCGATGGCCAACAGGACACCGTCTCCCTGCGGGACCTGGTGCCCGCCGGAACCACACACACACCCCCCCCCCCCCCCAACACCAATCACCCCCTCCCTCCCGCCAGCGCACCCCACGGCCGCTGAGATGATCGACAAGGACGACCAGGGCACCCACTCGACTCGTGGAAACTCCGGGTGACAAAGCAAAAATCTGTAAATAAGTCAGCCAAAATCTGTAAATAGTTAACTGTTGAGATCAAGGCATAGCTACTGTATGGAGATAATTCCAGGACCAGCTTTGTAAACCCCTACCACCATGCGACCCACCACCCCGCCGGGTTCCTTTTTAACAAGGGGTGAATGTGGTGGTATGTATTAGGGGTAACACGGTACCTGTGATGCTGAGAGGCTATTGGTAGACAGATACTGGGTCCTGATTGGATCTGCCGCCTGCTGGCTCCACCCAGTAAGGCGGAGTATAAGAGCCCGGGTTGTCCCAGCAGCCGCATTCTGTAACTGAGCTGCTGGGGAACATGTCTTGCTTAATAAAGCCTCGATTGACTTCATCACTTCTCGACTCGTGAGTAATTGATTGTGCCACAGTGAGCATCCCTGTCTGGGCCAGACCCTCACTAATTGCCCTTGAACTGCGTGGCTTACTAGGCCATTTCAGAGGGCAGTTAAGAGTCAACCACATTCCTATGGGTCGGGAGTGTAGGCCAGACGGAGTAAGGACAACAGATTTCCTTCCCTTAGGTATTAGTGAGCCATATGTTTGTTTTACAACTGTTGTTTCATCACTATTACCAAGACTAGCTTTAATTCCAGATTTGTTGATTGAACTTAAATTCAATCAGCTGCCATAGCTGATAGGGACTTCAAACCCACAACCCCAGAGCGTTACCACTCTGCCACAGCATCCTCGTCAAAAATCAGGGCTCCCTTTATGAACTGGGCCTATTTCAGAATGACCTCTTGTAGTAGCTGTAGTCTAACTGCAACTGTTATAAAGTAGCCTGCTTACAGAAGATCCCAGCAGATTGTCCTGGGATCTATAACTTAGGGTTAATTTGTCAGCTTCATCATACCCACAAAGCTGTCTATGCCTTATTGATCTTGTGGCCAGCCTTCAGGTATAGCTAGATGAAGCCCCCTCCATGCAAGTGCTATGCTTTTGTTTGTCCACTGGTCAAAGGGCAATACGCAACCCGCAGTATAGTTCCAGTCTACTGGCTTCATGGGATGCTAAACAGTTTCAAACCGGTGCTTGCTTAACAGTGGCTTTACTGTGAAAATGCAGCACATTACATGGGAAGCTCAGTTTCAAAAAAGAAAACTTGGTCTTTAATACCACCTGCAAATGCTAACTAGGTTAAAGGCACTATCTAAATACAAATAATTGAACCTTTCTGCAGGGCTCTATGAATAGGAAATCTGTTACAATATACAAAATTTGGAATATTTAGGATTAAGTTGTGAATCCTCAATGGGATTGGGTAACAGATTTAGTTGAAATTGAATTTTTCACACAAAGCCTATAAAGTGATATTTATCTTTTAGATTTATCCTAGGCCGTTGAAATATAATGTGAATTTTGTCCCTCTTACAGTGACTTGGAAGACTCCCTTGTGATATTACAGTTGTACGAAAAAATCAAGGTCCCAGTTGACTGGAATAAAGTGAACAAGCCACCATATCCCAAACTAGGTGCAAACATGAAAAAGGTAAGTTAGTTCTTGGCCTAAAGGCAAAGAACAGTTCGCAAATTCAATAGCAGTATTACTCTAAAAATATATATTTTTTTATGTAGCTGGAAAACTGCAATTATGCAGTTGATTTGGGAAAGGATCGAGCCAAGTTTTCTCTTGTGGGCATTGATGGAAAGGATCTGAATGATGGAAATTCAACATTAACTTTAGCCTTGGTCTGGCAGTTAATGAGAAGGTACTAACACCAAGTGTCACAAAATGGTTTTAAAAAGTTTTTCAATAATAGGCTTACTACAGTAAGTCCTCACTTTAAAAAGTTGTGGAGCTGGATTCTCCCAAAATGTGATTGTGTCCTCAAGCCGGCGTAAAAATGCTGGCGTTTCACTCTCTGGGGTTTCCTATAAAAAAGATCGGCTAATTTACTCAGCTGCAGGGGGCTAGCAGGGACCCAGAGTGATTCACGCAGCTTTAGCTGCAGATACGGGCCCCCGCACTTCAGGTTTTGAGTCCGCGCATGCGCACGGCGGCAGCCTCCAGCGCCGAGTGCCATGGCGGATGCGGAACACGGAGGCAGATGAAGAATGTAGGCCCCCCCCTGATCGGCTGCACGCCAGAAGATCCGACCACCCCGATCTGTCCCCTGGCCGCCCATAAGGCCCCCCCCCCCCCCCCCCCCCGGTATCTGATCCCCCCACCAGGGTGCCCACGAACTGAGTCCGCAGCTGCCATGCGAGCTTCCCGAACGGCGATAGGTGGGTAGAACCATGCTGTCGGGAACTCGGCCGGTCGGGAGCGGAGGATCGCCAGCCAGGCCTCTGACAATGGCCCCCCAGCCCCGCAGAGTACTCCGCGAACACGCAATTCTTGGGTCCCGGAGAATTGCCAGAACGGCGCCGGGCCCGATTTCGCCGTGAAATTGGATTCTCAGCCCCCCAGCGCCGAATGTGATTTTGGTGCAGGGCTGTGAAGAATCCAGCCCGTGGTGGCATTCCTGAAAATCATGACTTCAAGTGAAACAACTTTGTGAATCATAGGTTTTCAATGGAATTGATGTTAAAGCCAGAGTTGGGTTCCTTGGGGCATTTGCCTGGAAAAAGCCATGTACAAGGTGAAGTGTTGTACTGTACATGTGTATGTAGCATTGCATTCCTAGTTGGAATAGCTTACAAAATAAAATAAAACAGAAATGCTATACCCATTCAAATTAGATGACACTGGGACGGCACAGTGGCTCAGTGGTTGGCACTGCTGCCTTGCGGTGCTGAGGACCTGGGTTCGATCCCGGCTCAGGTCACTGTCTGAGTGGAGTTTCCCCGTGTCTGCGTGGGTCTCTGATGTGCAGGGTAGGTGGATTGACCACGCTAAAATGCCCCTTAATTTGAAAAAAACATTGGGTAACACTAAATCCAAAGAACCGTAGAACCTGTATAATGCAGAAGGAGGACATTTGGTCCATTGAGTCTGCGCCAACCCTCTGAAAGAACACCCTGCCTAGTCCCACCTTCCCCGCAACCCCATCTAACTTGCATACTAAGCATGGCCAATCCACCTAACGTGCACCCTTTTGGATTGTGGGAGGAAACTGGAGCACCCGGAAGAAACCCATGCAGACGTGGGAAGAAAGTGCAAGCTCAACATAGTAACCTAAGGCCAGAATTAAACCCGGGTCCCTGGAGCTGTAAGGCAGCGGTGATAACCACTGTGCCATCATGCCGCACCCATCACCTAAATAAGCCCTGGTTGGTACAGCACTAGTGAAGCTGAGTTCAACTTTCTGCTTGCTCTCCTTTCTCGCGTGCGTGTGTCTCCTTACCCACTCTGCCCGTCATAGCCTGGAGACCTTCCTCATAGTCTGTAAGGGCTGGGCCCCTGTCCCAAGGGGTGTTGTCAATGGAGGGGGAAAGGGAGTGGAAGTGTGTGGGGGCCGTGTCATTCATTGAGCTGGAGGGCCACTGGTGGAGCTGAGGGGGGCTGCCGAAGAAGGCAAAAGCCCTGCTCCCTTCCCCATGTGCCACTCCCCCATGGCTTACTTGAGACAACACTGAAAATGGTGATGCAAATTGAAAAATGGGCCCTGAAGAATAACAATGTTAAAGTGAAATGCCTTTAAGCAGGGCGAGTTAAAGTGAGGATTTACTGTACTATATATTTCGCTATGATTTGATGATGTGTCAGTAAGATTTGCGTGGCATCATTCTGATATATTTAAATACATTGCTTCCTAGATTTTCTAGTTGGTTTTACTTCAATGCCAAGTCACTTAAAACAAATGAGCTTCTGCCTGTGTTAAAACTATGTCTTTTGAGTAATCCAGTCTTTTAATCAAGTGTTGATTATTTCCACGGTTGTAAAAAACTTACAATTATGTATTAATAGATATACATTGAATGTTCTTGAAGAACTGGGTGATGGTCAAAAAGTCAATGATGATATCATTGTCAAATGGGTAAATAAGACGTTGAGAGAGGCAGAAAAGAAAACTACAATCCATAGTTTTAAGGTAAGCAGTTTTTTAAAAAAGGTAGCTGCTGTAACGTTCCATGTAACACCCCTACTAGTTGTGAGGGTGAATGGATGTTTGTCAACACTCAAGAACTGCTCATTGAGTTGTTGCTGGAAGGTGCAGTGATATACCTCTGGACAATTATCAGTAAACCTCTAACCTGAGTGGGTGAACAGCTGGCTTGTTGTGGGCCTGCTTTGGTGACCCATGTGAACCTCTGGTTAACAGGATCTTCAGCTTCCTCCAGACAAACTTTCAAACAGAGTCATGTATTTGGAACAAGTGCCTTTAAAGTCAGATCTTGTCTGTCCAGGCTGTCTTCATTGACCAGATTAAGGGACGGGACTGTTGATTTGTTTGTTTGATGGAGGGTGCCCTGGGCATGCAGAGCACGCAGAAGGCGTGAAGCATGTGTGACTGCCATCAGTTAGAACCATAGAAACGTTATGGTGCAGAAAGATGCTATTCACCCCATCGTGTCTGAGCCGGCCAGAAAAACGAAACAAGCCGCTGATTCTAATCCCGCTTTTTAGCACCTGATCCCGTAGCCTGGTAGGTTCCAGCACTTCAGATGCAGATCCAGATACCTTTTTAAATGTGTTGAGCGTTTCGTCCTCACCCACCAACTCAGGCAGAGAATTCCAAGTGCCCAGCACCCTCTGGGTGAAGAGGACTTTCCTCATGTCTGTTTTAATTCTTCTACCAATCACCTTGAATCTATGCCCCCTGGTAATTGACTCCTCAGCTCGGGGTCCCGGGGGGGGGGGAACAAACCTTATGTGTCTACCCTATCAAGGCCCCTCATAATTCAGTACACCTTCATTCAGACTCCCCTTAACCACGTCTATTCCAAGGAAAACAACCGTACTCTATCCAATCTCTCCTTATAGTAATTTTCAAGTACCAGTAACATTCTTGTAAATCTTCTCTGTACTCTCTCCAGAGCAATTATGTCCTTCCTGCACTATGGTGACCAGAATTATGTACACAAATCCAACTGTGGCCTAACCAGTGTTTAATACAGTTCTATCATTACATCCCTGCTTCTGTATTCAGTGCCTTTCCCATTAAAGGAAAACATTCCATATGTTTTCTTGACCACCTTGTCCACCTATCCTGCCACCTTCAATGACTATGCATTCCAAGGTCTCTCACTTCCTCAACCCCTCTCAATACCTTATTGAGTATTCCATTGCTATGTTTGCTCTCCCCAAATGCATTGCCTCGTACCCTCATGCATCTCCGGATTGAATTTCATTTTCCACCACTCTGCCCACTCAATCAAATCATTTCTATAATTCTGGAGTCGACAGCTATCCTCTTCACTATCAACTGCACTAATCAGTTGGTTATGGCAGCAGGATTCACAGAATCGCAGAACTGTTACAGCTCAGAAGGAGGCCATTTGACCCATTGTGTGCCTGCACCGGCTATCCAAATGAGCATCACGACTTAGTGCCATTCCCCATACTCCTGCACTTTGGCCCTATTCAAGAAATCATCTAATGCCCTCTTGAATGCCCCTATTGAACCTGCCTCCACCACACTTCCAGGCAGTGCCTTCCAGACCCGAGCCACACGCTGTGTTTGTTAGCGGGAGAGGATCTCAAAGAAATCACTTAGCGCCCAGGGCTACTGGTCCTCAAACTTTTTATTTCGCCGGCAGGGCGATGACGTCCGTTAAACTCCCAGACCGTCTCTTCACCGAACAAAGGAAAACATCCATTCTTATACATTTTTCAAAACAGCTACACAGCCCATTTTGGCTGGACCTTGTCCAATAATGTTGGTTATACATTACATACATTAGTTATATATCTAATTAAATTTGACATTATGTAAAGTGGGTTGGCCCCTTACCAGCCCCTGACTTCATGAAGGAGTCACTCGTTCTAACTGTTAAAGTTATCACTCTTGCCTTCACGGTGACCTTGAGCTGATGAGGATGAACAATGCTCCATGTCTTGTGGACACTGTTTATCACTCCTCTGTGATGCCTCCCTGGCCTCTCGTGTCTGTTTCAATCATTCTTGTCCCCCTGACTAACTCTGCTGTCTGTAATTAAATGATGTTATTTATACCAATTTGCAACTTAACCCATGGAATGTGGATAGTTCAGCTAAAAGCCATTTTGTGTAACTTCTTTTTAATTGTATGTCTGTCATTTCTGATATTAGTAACTCTTAGGTTATAAAATCCCATGCATTATTTATACACAATCTATTCCTACAAATTGCCTCTGATCCAGGCATCTAAACCAATGGCTACCTTTTATTTAAAAACCTTCTTTCTAAATCTGACTTCAACAGTGTTAAAATGTTTTTATTTGCATCATATTTTCTTCTTTTGCAAATCACTGAAAATCTGTGCCCTCTTGTTCTTGATCCTTTTATGAGTGGGAATAGTTTCTCCCTATCAACTCTGTCCAGCCCTTTCATGATTTTGAACATCTCTATCAAATGTCCTCTTGGCCACCTTCTCGCCAAGGAGAGCAGTGCCCAGCCTCTCCAATCTATCCTCAAAATTGCCTGTCTGAACTCTCTCCAATGTGTTTGCATCCTTGAATTGGTGGAGAACAAAACCAACAGAAAGTAAGGGGGGCCCAACAACAAAATTACTCTTGCAGAAGAGACTGTTTCCATGTAGTGTCGATACGATGATGGAATTGGTTAACTGTGGGGAAAATGGCGGGGGCATGTATTTGATGCAACTTATTCAAAAGCTATTCTTTGTGCTAAAAATAAAGATTCCCTAGATTTGAATGAGATCTGTCAAGTGGTTTAAGAGCTTTGATTCTATAGACGAGAAAGATGATAACCCTCCAGCGTTTCTCCTCCCCCTCAAGGTACCATGACCAAAGAGAGCCTTGTGACCATGGCTTCTATTGGATTGGCCCATGACGATGCTTGGCAAAGTACTGCAGTTGTTACCTTCTGTATTAGGGCTCACCAGGAAACTCTCCCGCCATTGGAAGCATTTACGGGCTAATAATCAACCTGTGTGGCCATGTTATATGCACCCGTCTTCAGTGGCCATCAAATCTTGAAGTTGGACTTGAACCCGGAACTTCTCATCCAGAGACAGGGATACTACCACTGTGTTACTAAGCCTCCCTAGAGTCTAATTCTTGTGGGTGTGCAATCACAGGAACTTGGATTCAAGGAAGGAGCAATTATAATGTTGCTATGAGACTTGAATCCTAAATAAGGATTTTGTAAAGGAATAATATTAGTAATTTGGAAGCTGTTTTCTATGATAGATGCTGAAATTATAACCGCCAGATTTCAAGGAAATAGTGTTTATTCCTCAAAAAATGTTGAACCCTTGCAACTTGCTGAGAAGGTGTGTATGTGCGCACGTGCAAAGGAACAATACTGCAATTTTGATAATCTAATGTGAAAACTATTTTACATAGGACAAGAATTTAAGTTCAAGTTTGCCTGTACTGGATTTGATTGATGCAATTCAACCTAACTCTGTTAACTATGATCTGGTGAAAACCGGGGTCCTTTCTGATGAGGATAAGCAAGAAAATGCCAAGTATGTTTTTTGAACTTTATTGCTACTTTATGTGACATCCCTTGTAATCTTGTGTGGAGATTGTAGTTATATTTGATAGTCAATTGGATTTTAGTTGGAAATTAACTGCTCACATTAATGGAAAAAGTCTATCAATAACATTACAATCTAAAACTGTCACTGGATGTTGGCAAATCTTGCATAATTTCTGCACAAAGTATCTGCCCTTGGAATTTGCATGCCTTTTGCTTAAATGCAAACTATTTATTGTGTCCTCTTTGCTGCATTAGCTTTTTGCTGCATTATTTGGCAAATGATTAAGAGCTGTTTATAAGTGCAATGAGTGATGCAAGTGAAAACTGAACAGTGGAGTGACGTGTTGCCTTTCTCAACAGATATGCTGTGTCGATGGCGAGAAAAATCGGAGCTCGTGTATATGCACTTCCAGAGGATCTGGTTGAAGTGAAGTCTAAGATGGTTATGACAGTTTTTGCCTGCTTGATGGGCAGAGGAATGAAGAGAGTGTAAAAAAAAAAAAAAGTATGCTGAATTAAAGACAAATGTCACCACCAGCGAGTGACTGGCCTTTCAGATATTTCCAGGTTGAAATATGCTGCCGCAGAACTAGTTTTGTTTTTCTGCTTTCCAAGACAAGGTGCTTGGGGAGGAGAGTATTGCATATATTACTTTTCCCTGATGTGGTAATACATTAATTTAGCAAGGTACACAATGAAATGCATTCGTATATATATATTATATATATATATATAAACACAGAAGATGCCGACCTACTGCATTATATCATCACCATTGGGTTTCCCCCCTCAATTGAAGTATTGGTCATATATTGTTGTTGGATATGGATTATGCTGGGCTTTCTTTTCAATTGCTTTTAGGTTGAGGTAATTGGTTTTGTATTATCGGGTGGTACTAAATTTTGAATGAAAGCTAAAGATCTCACTTTTGCAGATATTGACAATCACTTTGTTGTTGTATTCCACATAACTAATTGTGATTTTTTTTTTTTTTTTCCCCATGATGTATGTACACTGTATATAATCTATCACAACACTGCTATTTTTCAGTGTTCGAAGACAATTTGCGGTATAATAGTTCCCTCTTTTGAAAACGATTACCAGCAGCGTTCTGGGCCACAAACATTCACTTTTTCCCCCTCTCTCGTTAGGATTACTTTTGATAAATATTACGTGGACCTTCCAGCTCACCATTCCAGATATAGTCTTCCATACATTCCATAATCCAACAAATTAGGAATCATTTTAGTATGTATCTTGATATCTTATAAAATTTGCTTTTTTTTAAAAAAGTCGCATGAGAGATCAATACATTTTATTTAAAAAAAAATAAAAATATTATGCAATCATTTTATGCAGGAAAGTGCCAAAGTTCTTGTGTTTAGAGAACTGCAACAGAAGTTGGTGTGCTGCGATAGTCGGACCTTGAAGGTGCTTTAGTTCATCGCAGGGTTCGCAAAATGGAAAATCCAGAGATCTTTGGGGTGTGCTTTAAGTCCTGGGATTCAGAGTTTACTAATCTAAATTTTTAATTGCTCTGCAAAGCTTTCATTAATATGCTATGGAAATGGTGGCAAACATTGATGAGAATAAAAGTTTTGATATGTATAAGATGCTTTTTGTATTTTCTTTCGCCAATAATTGACGCCAGGTTAAGCAGCAAAGCAACAGATGATCCAGCAAGTTTAACCTCTTGTGCCTGTTCATTTTCAATGATTGTCTGACCGGATGCCCTTTACACATGTTTGACAGCTACTAGGACCTGTTGCTGATTTTGCCTTAGTTCAATTGCTCTGTTTTATTACCTTTGCTCTTGAGTCGCCAGGTATCTTTATGATACCGCCACGTGGTTCAAGTCCGAGTAATGATCAATAATCCAATACACCGATTAGTAAGGTTTAAATCAAAGCACATTTATTATACACAGTAATCGCTACTCCTGCACAAATTCTACGTCTAAGCTACTTCTACAACTAACAGGCCTATACTTAACTTGGAACTGGCCCACCAGGTCAGGGAAACAAATGGCCTTTCGTTTGGGTTCTGAGCCTGCGGGATTCGAAGTTGGTACAGATTGGTAGCTAGGAGCGCCTATCTCATAGCGAGCGTTGAATTAAACTTCCGAGTTCGATCTTCACTGCTCCGGTCACGGTCAATGTTGGTTTGTTGTTGCTGGGTGACCCGGGCAGGAAGAGGAGCTGAAGAGGAGCTGCTGAAGAGTGAAGAGCTGAGGAAGAGAGCGACTTGACTTGGGGCTCAATTCTTATAGTCCCCAGGGGCTTCCCGCCTTTCAGGGCGGACCATGTACCTGGTCCCAAGTGATTGGACTTCGTCCCAATCGCTTGGTTCGATTTTCTCCAATGCTGGAGCGGTTCCCTGATCGATGGGTGGTCTTGAGGTGGTCGTTCACCTCCTTTTGTGTAGGCTTCTGCTGGCGCCCAAGAGTCTGGTTTTGCTTTGTGTGTCTAAATGTTGCTTATTGTTCGCGGGGATTGCTCATTAATATGCAGATGGCTGTTGTTTTGTTATGCTGATGGTTGTTGGTATCGATAGTGTCTGGCCTTTCCAGAGGTAAATACACAGCCAGCCTGCAGCTGCTCGTTTTGTCTTGTTGGCTGACTTTCCCATCAGCCTTTGCCGTTCGCCATTTTAAATCGGGAGTTGGCCATTTTAAGTGGCTACAGACCTCATCAAGTGAATCGCAGTCTTAATTGGCTGACTCCCTTATGTTAAAACTGAGATGAGAAATTTTGTCTTTCATAGGGTTGTGACCCTTCGAAATTCTTGATCCCAGACAGCTGTGGATGCTGAATTGTTAAATATTGAAGATTGAGATTGATGGCTTCTTGGGTCGCAAATGAATCAAAGGGTATGGTGAGAGAGCAGGAAAATGGAGATGGTGTAGACGTTCAGCCATCATCTTTTTGAATGATGGACAAACCATATGGGATGCTGCATCTAATTCTTATGTTCTTGCCTTTAACGGTAAGATGATGATAGATGCCAAGTTGTTCAAATCCCAGAAGGGAAACTTGAAAAAAACTATCCTCAACTTTGCAATTTGTGTAGAATGAGGAGAGGTTTGAAAACCAGCAAATGATGTTCTCGACTCTTTGTGATGATAATAAAGTAAATGTTTATTAAGAAATAGAAGAAAAACAACAAAGTGAAAAAGAAGTACACTGAACTAAAACCATGGGCTGGATTCTCCGATGCTCAGGCTCACAAAGAGGTTCTGAATCTGGTGTGGTTGAACATGGTGTTCATTGATAACATGCAACTATATACAAATATAGCCCAAGCTATGAATTAACCTCATCCTTGCCCCTACACAGGTCTCTGTCCAGTCCACAACTGACTAGTCTCCGGTCATATGTCTCTTTACATTATATTGTTGGTGGTACTGTTTCCCATTCCCACATTAACCCTTGTTATGCCAGATACCCTTATACTACAATAATCAGCCCCTCTTCCACCACCACATTTACCCACCCACCCAGGGACACAATCCAGGGGACAAGCCCAAGAATCTTGAGCAGCAAAGCGTACCAGAGTATATGCAAACTGTGACATGTGTTTTAATGTCTTAAGAACCAGAATAGTTTGATCTGTACTCTTATTTTTTTATCCGTTCTCATCATCAATATTACTTTCTAAAAATGTTTTTGCTTCTGATATGTTAGAGTTACTTTGATTATCCCACAAACTGTTGACGTTATGATCACTGAATTGTCTCAAGTTTATCTGTGCATGCCACCCCTTCACATTAATCCTACACGTACAGATTTTACTTAATTCCCCAATATGGTTTCAGCTTCATTTTTAGCATGCCATTAATATTGCTTAAGCACCATGAATGTCATGATTACAATAGCTAAATCTATTCCATATATCCTGACTGTGTTGGTGGTACGTTGAATACTCCATGCTCCAATCCCTGGCACAGTCAACTGGTACTGAGGAAGTTAAAGAGTGCGTGCAGAGATCGTTAAAGAGCGTGCAGAGATAGGATTTCAGACTGAGGGAATGCTGTATTTGGATTCTGTCCTGAGCATTTTATTCGTGACCTTTTTTAGAAGAGACAATTAATCATTTTGTTTTCTTAACCAAGCTATTTAAAATTATCACAATATATGCCAAGCCCTGTTCTGGGCCAGGGTTTAGAGAATCCCAAAGTGTAACATGGAGTTCAACCAACCCACAACTTTTAATAGATTGTGGTGTGGGAAGCACACGGCGTACTCTCCAGGTATGATACGGCAATTATGGACAAATGGTTTTTAAGACAAAATAATGTTTATTCTATGAACTCAAGTTAACCTATTTAAAACAAACATTGAATATCTTAACACTCATTTCTTCAAAGATAACCCCAAAAGACTACAACACTAAATAATCCTTCAAACTGTTCCTTTAAACATCCAAAAGACTTCAAACCTTCAAAAATAATAACACATTAGGTTACATTCAATATATTTATACTCTTTGGATTGCAGACATCAACAGACCAGTTCTGTGTTTCTTCCTGCAGCTCTCAGCAAAACACACACACACTCCCAGCTACCTTCTCAAACTGAAACTATAAAGCAGAAGTGGAGCTCAGCTCCATCCACACTCTGACATCACTCCAGTAACATGAGCAGCTCCATTTCTTAAAGGTACATTTCTTAAACACCCATTTCTTAAAGGGTACTCTCACATGACACCTCCCCCCCCCCCCCCCAAGAAAAGAAAACCCCATCAACTTCAAGATGGTTTCATTTTTCACCTTTGCAGTATCCTTTAAGAAATGCACACAGTAAATATACTTGTTCGTTTCAAAAAAATAACACACGAAAACAGGTATAATAATAGTCCATTTTTTCCATTCTTCCTCCAACTGAAATCCTTCTCTTTGAACAGGAAAGTCTGCACGATCCATCCATTCCTCTACACCTCGGCATTTCTCTTTAAAGTCAGATAATTTAGTTCATTCTGATCATAGAGCCTCTTGTAATTCTCCAACACATGCACATTGGTTATCACAGCTTTCAGGCAGTCAAATGCCTGTCAAAAGTCCGCTGTCCATTGAAATTTTCGACGTTTCTTAAGCAAGTCTATAAGTGAAGCAATCACACTACAAAACTTTTGCACAAATGTTCGATCAAATCCACTCATGCCAAGAAATCACATTATTTCCCTTTGTCTTGAGGGTATCGAAAACTCCTCAATGAAAGTGATTCGGGCTTTTCCAAATTCACTTTTGGCCATGTTTATCACCAAACCCGCCTCCTGAAGTCGATCGAATAACTCCATCAGATGTTTTAAATGTTCTTTCCATCTCTGGCTGAAAATTACCAGATCGTCAATGTATACCGCACAATTGGCTAATCCTGAAACAACTTTGTTAGTTACCAGTTGAAATGTGGCTGGTGTGTTTTTCATGCCAAATGGCATAACTTTGAATTGATATATACCATCTGGAGTCACAAAAGCTGAAATCTCCTTCGCCCTTTCGGATAAAGTAACCTTTAAGTAAATCCAATTTAGAAATAAAAGTGGATTGTCTCACCTTCTCACTGCAATCCTCCAACGTGGGATAGGATAAGAGTCCGTTCTTGTAACTGCATTAACCTTTTTATAGTCCACACACAACCGTTGGGTACCGTCTGGTTAGATACCATCATTATGGGTGCGCTCCATTGGCTGCAACCCACTTCAATTATGCAATTTTTAAGCATACTCTCAATCTCTTTGTTAACCTGTGCCAATTTTAAAGGATTAAGTCTATATGGATGTTGTTTGATTGGAACACCATTTCCCACATCTACATCATGTATAGCCATTTTAGTACTTCCCAATTATCTCCACAAACTTGCCCATGTGATATCAATAACTCTTTCAGGTCAGTTCGTTTTTCCTCTGGAAGATAACTCAACAATTTATCCCAATTTTTAAGAACATCCTCATTTTCCAATTTAATTTGAGATATGTCAAATTCACAGTCATTTGGATTTGGTTTGTCACTTTGAGTTAGAATCATTAAAACCTCCTCCTTTTTCTCTCCTTCCCTTTCAAAGTACCTTTTAAGCATATTCACATGATATACTCAGTGAGTCTTCCTCCTATCTGGTGTTTTTACCACATAATTCACCTCACTTAATTTCCTTTCAATCTGATATGGTCCACAACACCTAGCTTTTAAAGGTTCATCTACCACTGGTAACAACACTAAAACTTTATCTCCACTGACAAAACTACAAATTTTGGATTTCTTGTCCGCGACCCGTTTCATCACATTTTGTGCAACTTTTAAATGTTGTCTAGCCAATTCACCTGCTCTATTTAATCATTCCCTAAAATTTGACACGTAATCCAATAATGTAATTTCCGATTTCTCACCCACCAATTTTTCCTTAATCAATTTAAGTGGTCCTCTTACCTCATGACCAAAAATTAGTTCAAAAGGACTAAATTTGGTTGACTCATTAGCTGCATCTCTAATTGCAAATAGTACGAATGGAATTCCTTTAACCAAATCCTCTAGATAATCTTGACAATAAGCCCTCGATGTTATCTTTAATGTCTGATGCCACCTTTCAAACGCTCCCTGCGATTCTGGATGGTATGCAGTTCATTTAAATTGTTTTATTCCTAAGCTATCCATTACTTTGAATAACCTCAAGGTAAAATTTGATCCTTGATCCGATTGTATTTCTGTGGGTAGTCCATATCTAGTAAAGAATTTAAGTAACTCCTCCACAATCTTTTTAGCTGTAATATTATGTACTGGAATGGCCTCTGGAAACCTGGTAGACACATCCATTATAGTCAAAAGATAAAAGATATTGAATCCCACTTTTTGTTTTCGGAAGCGGTCCTACACAATCAATTAGGACCCTTGTAAAAGGTTTCTCAAATGCTGGAATGGGTATTAAGGGCGCTGGTTTTATCACTGCTTGAGGTTTCCCTATCACTTGACATGTGTGACATGATTGACAAAATTTAACTACTAGTCCAGGCCAATAAAAATGTTTCTGGATTTTAGCTTGAGTTTTCCTTATTCCCAAATGACCTCACTGGTACCTCATGTGCAACTCGCAACACCTTTCTATACCCTACCAGCAAAACTACTTGATGAACTTCTGCCCACTTTTCATTCGCCTGCATATGTACAGGTCTCCATTTTCTCATCAAGACATCACTTTTACGGTAAACTCTGGTATACTCTCAGATTCCTCTTCCGTATACGTTTTCTGATATATCCGTTTTATTTCTATATCTTGCTGTTGTAACTCCGCCAATTTTCCTGAATTAAAAATATCTGCCTCATCCTCCACCTGTTCTTGTTTTTCAACCATCTGATCAAAAATCGTTTCTGATAATTGCACTTCCACTTCATCTTCACTCTTTGATTTCTCCTCGTCTAAACCTGTGACTTTGCGACCTTGTTACTACACAATCTGGAAAAATCCCAGGATATTCGTCCTTCAACACTTCAGTTGTCTGATTTTCCACTGGCATATCAACCACAGTAGGCATCGCTCCCACCTGCGATCCAGCTATATCATTACCCAAGATAAACTGTATTCCTGGACAAGATAGTTTCTCTATTACTCCTACTACAACATCACCACTCTTCACTGGACTTTCCAACCTTACCTTACATAATGGAACGCTACTCCTCTCACCATGGATTCCACATATTACCACCTTTTCCGGCAACATTCTTTCCAAACTACATAACTCCTCATCTCTTACCATTAAAGATTGACTAGCTCCTGTATCTCTTAAAATTGTGACTTCTTTACCTGCTTCTTCTGATACACATGAGTAAACTTTACCCACACAAGTTAATTCTTCAAAGAGATCTGGCACCTTCTTATCAATCACCTCTTGATCAGGCTGTACGTTCTTTCGCACCTCCTTCGCTTCACTTGGGCTTTCCTTTACTACTTTAACAAACCCTACTGTCTTATCCTGTTTTACCACATCAGCCTTCCCAGTCCTTTTCTTCAACCGCCAACTCTGTGACTTTACATGGCCTAGTTTATTACAGTGAAAACATTTGAAACTTTTCATTTCTCTTCCATCCTCCTGGATTTCTTTTTTAATCTGAGGTACACACTCTTTATTATCTCCCATCAGATCACCTTTACCTTCACCACTTGAGTATTTCTCATGTCCCCAGTTTCTATCCATCATCGGCTGGAACTGATGTCGGAAACAAAGCTTTGATTTATGAACTAATTCATAATCATCTGCCATTTCTGCTGCTAACCACGCAGTTTTAACCCTCTGTTCTTCCACATGAGTTCTCACTACATCAGGAATTGAATTTTTAAACTCCTCCAAAATTATAATTTCTCTGAGAGCTTAATACGGTTGGTCTATTTTCAAAGCCCTTATCCGCCTATCAAAATTACTCTGAGCCTTTCAAACTCCATGTATGTTTGACCAAATTCTTTCCTTAAATTTCTAAACCATTGTCTGTAGGCTTCAGGCACTAGTTCATATACACCTAGGATGGATTTTTTCACATCGTCATAACGTCCCAGATACCTCCTCCGGTAGTGATGCAAACACTTCACTAGCTCTACCTACCAGCTTTGTTTGAATCAGTAATACCCACATGTCCTGTGGCCATTTCATTTGTTTAGCTACCTTCTCAAATGAAAAAGGCTTCTACCTCCTTCTCGTCAAACCTTGGCAATGCTTGGACATATTTAAATAGATCCCCACCAAGCCTTCGACTTTGATGCTCTTTCTCACTATCCTCATCACTATCATCCAACTGTACATTTCCTTTACATCTACCAATTTTAACTGACTGTCATGTTTCATGGCCATTTTCTGAAGTTCAAACTCTCTCTCTTTATCTGTATCTGTATCTCCCTTCTCTTTTTGTTCCGCTAGGGCTATTCTTTATTTTCTCATTTCTTCTCTCTCCTTTTCTTTTTTCTCTCTCGTTCTTTCTCTCGCTCTCTCTTTCTTTTTCCTCTCTCTTTTGTATTCAAGCTGCTTTAATTCTTTCTCATGTTTCATTTGTTTCATTTGTAACTGAATTTTTACCATTTCCAATGAATCAAACTGTATCTCAGGCAACTTTAAATGCTTAGCCACCGCCATAATTACCTCATCTTTTCGCATTTTGTCAGGTAATGTTAACTGCAATGTTTTTGCCAAATCTAACAGTCTGCTTTTAGTCTCTGTCCGCAAGATACTGCGTGTGACCGTCTCCACCCCCAAAAACCTCTGAGCCTCTGAAAGAGCCATTGTCCACAACACACTCCCCACTTAAACTAAAATTACACACCTGAAAAGCAACCACAATATGCTCACCCTTCACTGTCTTTAAGTTCCCTAAGACAATCCAATAGATAGACTTTTATCTCCCTCGAGCCCCCAATTGTTATGGGTCCGGGTTTACAGAATCCCAACGTGTATCATGGAGTTCAACCGACCCACAACGTTTAATAGATTGTGGGGTGTGGGAAGCACATGGCGTACTCTCCAGGTGTGATACAGCAATTATGGGCAAATGGTTTTTAAAACAAAACAATGTTTATTCTATGAACTCAAGTTAACCTTTTAAAAACAAACATTGAATATCTTGACACCCATTACTTCAAAGATAACCCCAAAAGAATACAACACTAAATAATCCTTCAAACTGTTCCTTTAAACATCCAAAAGACTTCAAACCTTCAAAAATAATAACACATTAGGTTACATTCAATATATTTATACTCGTTGAATTGCAGACATCAACAGACCAGCTCTGTGTTTCTTCCTGCAGCTCTCAGCAAAACACACAGACACTCCCAGCTACCTTCTCAAACTGAAACTAAAAAGCAGAAGTGGAGCTCTGCTCCGCCCACACTCTGACATCACTCCAGTAACATGAGCAGCTCCATTTCTTAAAGGTACATTTCTTAAAGTGTACTCTTACATGACAGCCCTTTGAACACAAGAATGGAAAAAGCAGGAGCCAGACCTCTGACTACAGGAGTGCTTGATGGTACCGAGGGGCGATGTGCAGATGAGAAAACATCAGGGTAGACCTTGGAGGAAATCTGGAGGTAATAATCCAGGCTGGAGATGCCCTGGCTACCACTCTGTATCAAAAAGGCTATGTGAAAATAAGCACGGGCAGTCCAATGGAGATGTATTGGAGGAGGTTGACACGGCCGGTCATATCAAAGGCTGCACTGAGCTCGGAGGAGGAATAGTGCACCATGGTCATTGTGGTAGATGAAATCATTTATGTGCCCAGTGAAGCAGTTGAGGCTCCTTCATTAAATGTGTTTGAGATAAAGATAGATAATTTTTTGAAGAATAAAGGAATTAAGGGTTATGGTGTTCGGGCAGGAAAGTGGAGCTGAGTCCACAAAAGATCAGCCGTGATCTCATTGAACGGCAGAGCAGGCTTGAGGGGCCAGATGGCCTACTCCTGCTCCTAGTTCTTATGTTCTTATGTGATATTCAGGCATATGGGCAGCACGGTAGCATTGATGATAGCACAATTGCTTCAAAATTGCCCTTAGTGTTGGGTGGGGTTACTGGGTTATGGGGATAGGGTGGAGGTGTTGACCTTGGGTGGGGTGCTCTTTCCAAGAGCCGGTGCAGACTCGATGGGCCGAATGGCCTCCTTCTGCACTGTAAATTCTATGATAATTATCTATGTTCATTCAGGCAGTTTCAGTGCTTCAGCAAGGCCAGAAACCTGCCATTTAAAAATATTCCTCTGTTTATATGGGTGGTCCAAGGAGGGTGATATACTTGTATGTTCCCCTTGGAAAATCCTGAACATTGAATGTTGTCATACTCGATCCATTATATTACTGAAATGTCACATCCAATGCACTGTAACACGATTTCATTTCCAGTCACTATTATGAGAACATTGTAACAGTGACCCATCATATAATATTGGTGACTTCACAGCTGAGAGATTCCAATAATTAAATGATGTCGCTTCCCACTCATGATATTAAAATAAAACTAGCCATCTTTCAACCAAAATTACCAATATTTGCACAATTTCCATTGCATTCCACTTGACCAATGCGTGATATATTTTTATTGTCCTTGCAGACATTCACTCTGGATACAATAGCTTATGCATAACCAAAAGAAAACAAGATAATTACATCAGCAATACCACAAACCTGTGTCGCGTCAGCACAATGCTAACATCACAGCCGAAAAGTAGAGGAGGGAAATAGAGTATTTGATCCAGATACAACCAATGGATACATAATGTAGCAAAGGTTTCCTGTAGCACGAATTGGAGATGTATTGGGAATGAAGACGAGGCAAAATGCAGAGTTCTGTGAAGCTCTCCAATCTGTCAGCTGACATCCTTGAAATCCTGTTTGACGAGTCCTGCTTTGGCAAAGAGTCATCCAGACCGTAACCGTTTGTGGCGTGTTGGGACCTACACTTAGTTGCATTGTAATTCATTTGACAATTATATGTCCATTTTGCAAGTTTATCGATGTCTTGTAATTTTTTTGCAGTGCTCTTCAGTAGTTACTGGGGTTGGTTTAGCACAGTGGGCTAAAACATCTGGCTTGTAATGCAGAACAAGACCAGCAGCGCGGGTTCAATTCCCGTTCCAGTCTCCCCGAACACGCGCCGCCGGAATGTGGCGACTAGGGGCTTTTCACAGTAACTGCTTGTGACAATAAGCGATTTATTATTATTATTAGTGACTGTTCCCCAGCCTGCAATTTAGAAATTTAAATTTAATTCCTTAATATAAATTGTAACGCTCAACATCCCCTCCCTGACAGACTTTCTAGGTTTCAAAAACCCCTGTCTGAAAACTCATTGTTTAAAGTAGGGTTTCCCAATCTTTTTCAGCCATTTAATGCTTTTGCCCTCCTGAGAGTACTGACCGAACCTGGACTTTGAAGGGTCGGTGCAGATTCGATGAGCCGAATGGCCTCCTGTACTGTAGGGATTCTATGGATAGAACACCTGAGAAACATTCTTCTTATTTTGAAGAGTTGAACAACAAGAAAATTGAACATTTTTGCAAAGTAGATACAAATATACAAACCAAATTATGAAAAGTTTTTCTGTCATTATGTATACATTTATTTTAATTAAAATGTTCTCTTACTCGACAAATACCTTTTGTCATTTTTAATGAGCGAAGTTGCTTATTTTGATTAGAAATTTGTTTAATATTAGTGCTACTGGAGAACTGGATGCTCGTGTCAGATGCACTCACAAAAACTCACTCATCTTTCTCCCTCTCTCACACACGCATACACACCGATCCCATCTCGGTCACACGAACGCACCCTCACCCTCTCCCCGTTGCTCTGTAGCTGCGCCCCTCCTGCCTCCCATGTCTGCTTCATCTCCGTTCCATGGCCTACCTTGCCCTGCCGCCTTCTCTGTTATCTGATCACCTTCACTCTCTGCCTTGCCTGGGGCATTCAATAATTAATTTGTCCCTATTTCCAGGACACTTAGAAAGTATCAGTGGCATTAGACAAAGTCAACATGGATTTATGAAAGGAAAATTACGAAATCTACTGGAATGTTTTGAGGACGTAACAAGTAGAATAGATAAGGGTGAACTGGGGATGTGGTGTTTTTGGATTTTCAGAAAGCTTTTGATAACTTTCCAGGTAAGGGGATATTGTGCAAAATTAAAGCGCGTGGGATTAGGGGTGATACATTGACATGGAATGTGAATTGGATAGTAGACAGGAAACCCAGAGTAGCAATAAATGGGTCCATTATCTGATGGGGCCGAACAGACTAGATGCAGGGATGTTGTTTCCTCTGGCCGGGGGGCGGGGGGGGGGGGGGGTCGAGAACAAGGGGTCACAGTCTCAGGATACGAGGTGGCCCATTTAGGACTGAGATGAGCGATTTCCTCCCCCAGAGGGTGGTGAATCTGTCGAATTCTCTACCACAGAAGGGTATAGAGGCCAAATCACTGAATAGATTTAAGAGGTGTTATGGGAGAAGCGTTTTCAGAACCCCAAAATGTATCATGGAGTTCCACCAACCTCCCCCTTTAATGCTATTGTTGCTTTTCCGAGCACACGGCTTGTTCTCCAGGTGACCACAATAGGCACCACTCCTACCTGCGATCCAGCTATATCATTACCCAAGATGAACTGTATTCCTGGACAAGATAGTTTCTCTATTACTCCTACTATCACCTCACCACTCTTCACTGGACTTTCCAACCTTACCTTATATAATGGAATGCTACTCCTCTCACCCTGAATTCCACATATCACCACCTTTTCTGGCAACATTCTTCCCAAACTACATAATTCCTCATCTCTTACCATTAAAGATTGACTAGCCCCTGTATCTCTTAAAATTGTGACTTCTTTACCTGCTCCTCCTGATACACGAGTAAACTTTACCCACACAAGTAAATTCTTTAAAGACATCTGGCATCTTCTTAACAATTACTTCTTGAACAGGCTGTACAATCGTTTGCACCTCCTTTGCTTCCCTTGGGCTTTCCTTTACAGCTCTAACAAATCCCACTGTCTTATCCTGTTTTACCACATCAGCCTTCCCAGTGCTTTTCTTCAACCACCAACACTGTGACTTTACATGGCCTAGTTTATTACAGTGAAAACATTTGAAACTTTTCATCTCTTTTCCACCCTCCTGGATTTCTTTTTTAATCTGAGCTACACTCTCTTTATTGTCTCCCATCAGATCACCTTTACCTTTTCCACTTGAGTATTTCTCATGTCCCGGGTTTCTATCCCTCACCGGCTGAAACTGATGTTGGAAACCAATCTTTGATTTATGAACTAATTCATAATCATCTGCCATTTTTTGCTGCTAATCTCGCAGTTTTAACCCTCTGTTCTTCCACATGAGTTCTCACTACATCAGGAATTGAATTTTTAAAGTCCTCCAAAAGTATAATTTCTCTGAGAACTTCATACGTTTGATCTATTTTCAAAGCCCTTATCCAGCTATCAAAATTACTCTGTTTGAGCCTTTCAAACTCCTTGTATGTTTGACCAAATTCTTTCCTTAAATTTCCAAATCTTTGTCTGTAAGCTTCAGGCACTAGCTCAGATGCACTTAAGATGGATTTCTTCACCTCCTCATACATTCCAGATACCTCCTCCGGTAGTGATGCAAACACTTCACTAGCTCTACCTACCAGCTTTGTTTGAATCAGTAATACCCACATGTCCTGTGGCCATTTCATTTGTTTAGCTACCTTCTCAAATGAAATGAAAAAGGTTTCCACTTCCTTCTCATCAAACCTCGGCAATGCTAGGACATATTTAAATAGATTCCCACCAAGCCTTCGACTATGACGCTCTTTCTCACTATCCTCATCACTATCATCCAACTATACGTTTCCCTTTACGTCTGCCAGTTTTAACTGACTTTCATGTTTCATGGCCATTTTCTGAAGTTCAAACTCCCTCTCTTTATCTTTTTCCCTAATCTGTATCTCCCTTTCTTTTTCTTTTTGTTCTGCGAGGGCTATTCTTTCTTTTCTCCTTTCTTCTCTCTCCTTTTGTTTTTCCTCTCTCTTTCCTCTCTCACTCTCGTCTTCAAGCCGCTTTAATTCTTATGTTCCATTTGTTTAATTTGCAACTGAATTTTTGCCATTTCCAATGAGTCAGACTCTATCTCAGGCAACTTTAAATGCTTAACCACTGCCATAATTACCTTGTCTTTTCGCATTTTGTCAGGTAATGTTAACTGCAATGTTTTTGCCAGACCCAACAGTCTGTGTTTAGTCTCTGTCCATAAGGTACTGCGTATGACATTCTCCACCCCCAAAAACTTCTGAGCTTCTGAAAGAGCCATTGTTCACAACACTCTCTTAAACTAAAATACCACACCGGAAAAGCAACAATCCTTCACTGTCTTTAAGTTCACAAAAGCCAATCCAATAGATAGACTTTTATCCCCCTCGAGCCCCCAATTGTTATGGGAGAGGCGTTTTCAGAACCCCAAAATGTATCGGGGAGTTCAACCAACCTCCCCCTTTAATGCTATTGTTGTTTTTCCGAGCACACGGCTTGTTCTCCAGGTGTGATATTACAATTCTGGACACGTGGGTTTTTTAACACAAAACAATGTTTATTCCATGAACTCAACTTAACCTCTTAAATAAACATTGGATCTCTTAACAACCCTTACTTCAAAGATAACCCTGAAAATATTACAACACTGAATAATCCTTCAGTTATTCCTTTCAACATCCATGAGATTTAACACCGTTAAACAGAAACACATCAGGTTAAAGGCTTTACTATTATGAGTTTAAATCACCCAAATGATCCAGAGATTGTCTTTCATCGCAGAGATCACAGCAGATCCAGCTCACTATAAACACAGACACACCCCAAGCTCTTTTCCTCAAAATTGAAACGTCAAAATGGCTGAACTGAGCTCAGCTCCACCCACTCTCTGACATCACTGTTTTCTTAAAGGTACATTGCTTAAACAACCAGTTCTTAAAGGTACTCTCACATGACAGAATAGATTTCTAGACACTTAGGTGTCAAGGGGTTTGGGGAGAGCACTGGAATATTGTGTTCAGATGGGAGGATCAGCACAGTAGCATAGTGGTTAGCACAGTTGCTTCACAGCTCCAGGGTCCCAAGTTCGATTCCTGGCTGAGTCACTGTCTGTGCGGTGTCTGTACGTTCTCCCCGTGTCTGCGTGGGTTTCCTCAGGGTGCTCCGGTTTCCTCCTACAGTCCAAAGATTTGCGGGTTAGGTGGATTAGCCATGCTAAATTGTCCAAAAAGGTTAGGTGGGGGTTACTGGATTATGGGGACAGGATAGATATGTGGCCTTGAGTAGGGTGCTCTTTGTAAAAGCTGGTGCAGACACAATGGGCTGAATGGCCTCCTTCTGCACAGTAAATTCTATGATCCTGCTGAATGGTGGAGCAGACTCGAAGGGCTTCCTATTTTCTATGTTTCCAGCTTGTCCAATCAGACCTTGGCTTTTTAATGCATTGGCTGCTGATAAACTGACTTGTGCCAATGCTGTGCGAAAATTGTCTTTGATAGGACAAGCTTGAGGAATAGTCTTATTCACATTTAAAACAGCTGGACCCATGGGGGCCTCCTACAGAGCCCCAGAGTTCAGCGGAATGCGGTTTGGGAAACTGGTTTAAAGCATTACCTAAACTATGGATGAACTGCTGTCTGCAAAAAGTGTCCTAACATGCAAAGATTCACGCGTATGCTTAATTGATCTTTTATTTGACTCCCAACTGGGATTCCTAAATTTTGGAGCTGAAACTTTTAATAATAACGTGTAAAATGCTGATTTGAATTTGATTTGGAAATTGCCAAAGGAAGTCAGTTGAGCTGATTTCTTACTGAATTTGAGTATTGCTGGCTGGGAACATTTATTGCCCCTCAGAATATGGTGGTGACCATCCAAATTTGTTGGCTACCGATTGGCCACTAGTCAGCCTATCAGCAGCCAATGCACTGAGAAGCCAGCCTCTGACTGGATGAGCTGGAAATAGAGGTAAATCAGTGGCAACGTCAGGGCGAGAGGGAAGGTAGCCGGATGGCAGAGCGAGGTTGGCCGCAGCCACGTGGCCGAGGGGAGGCCAGGGGAGAGAAGAGTCCGAGGCCGGGGACCGTGGAAGCGGGAGTCAGAGGCCGGGGTCCGTGAAAGCGTGAGTCGGGGGCCCATGCGAGTCTTGGGCAGACAGGGAGAGTGGTGGGACTGGGTGGGAGAGAGAGGTGGGACTGGATGTAAGAGTTAGCAAGGTGGGAGGGAGAGTGAGACAAGTGTGTGTGAGTGTGCATGAGAGAGAAATGAGTGCATGTTTGTAAGAGAGTGAGACTGCTTCTTTTGGGTCTGAATCTGCGAGTATGGGTGTCTGATATGAGAATCTAACTCCCCAGCAACAATCCCAATATTAATCAAATTTGTGAGCAAAAAGAAGCAGGATCACCACTTCATTAAAAATGACAAAAGGTGAAGACTTAAGTATTGGTTGAATAAGAGAAGCAATGGTGCATATACACAAACAGGCCTGGCATCTGTGGAGAGAGAAACAGAGCTAACGTTTCATAGAATTTACAGTGCAGAAGGAGGCCATTCGGCCCATCGAGTCTGCACCGGCTCTTGGAAAGAGCACCCTACCCAAGGTCAACACCGCCACCCTATCCCCATAACCCAGTAACCCCACCCAACACTAAGGGCAATTTTGGACACTAAGGGCAATTTATCATGGCCAATCCAGCTAACCTGCACATCGTTGGACTGTGGGAGGAAACCGGAGCACCCGGAGGAAACCCACGCACACACGGGGAGGATGTGCAGACTCCGCACAGACAGTGACCCAAGCCAGAATCGAACCTGGGACCCTGGAGCTGTGAAGCAATTGTGCTATCCACAAGGCTACCGTGCCACATTACCATTCTACAGAGCTGAAAGGGGTAGAAATGTAATGAATGTTATAGTTGGAGAGGCAGGTGGACGAGGTGGGGCAGAATAGAAGGACAGGGATAGATGAGTGCAAAGGATAGATTGACAAAGGTGTCATGGACCGAAGACAAAGAAAGGGTTGTGTTAAAGGTGCCATTAAGCACTGAAGAGTGCTAATAGTGGAAAAAGGTAAGAAAGCAGAATCTGTTAATAGAGAACAAAGGTCAGTGCTTAGTGGGAGCAAAACTGAAAACAATGGACTGGTGGCCGGGTGGGAGTCGGGTGGTGCTGGGGCAAACCAAGAGAACCAAAAAAGGAAAAGGGGAGGGGTGCCAGGATAGGGTGGAAAGTTTGCAGTCTAAAGTTGTTGAACTCTAATGTTGAGTCCATAACACCATTATGTGCCTAACTGAAAGATGAGGCATTGTTCTTCCATTGCATTGGGCATCACTGGAACATTGCAGCAGGCCTAGGATGGCTATGTGGGAATGAGAGCAAGATGTTGAGTTGAAACGATAAGCAACCGGGAGGTTGGGGTCAAGCTTGCGGACGGAGCGAAGGTGTTCCGCAAAGCTGTCATCCAGTCTGTGTTTAGTCTCCTCCATATAGAGGATTCTGCATTGGGAACAGCAAATATGGTAGACCAAATTGAAGGAGGTGCAGGTGAAATGCTGCTTCACCTGAATGGAGTGTTTGGGCCCTTGGACAATGAGGAGGTAAAGGTGCAGGTGTTGCACATTCTGCAATTGCATGGGAAGGGGATGAAGGGTTGAGGGCAATGGAGGAATGGACCAGGGTGTGTTGGAGGGAGTGGTCCCTGTGAAATGTTCACCGGGTTTGAGGGGGGGTTGAGGGGAAGATGTGTTTAGTGATGCCATCATGCTGAAGTTGGTGTAAATGAAAGATGATCATTTGAATGCGAAGGCTGGTGAGTTGTGTAGCCAGTTAAAATGGCTAACTCCCGATTTAGAATGACTAACCCCGATTTAAAGTGGCAAACGGAAAAGGCTGATGGGAAAATCAGCCAACAGGACTAAAACAAGCAGCTGCAGGTAAAACTGTGTATTCGCCTCTAGGAAGGCCAGACAAGATCGATACCTGCAGCCATCAACACAACAAAACACCAGCCATCTGAATATTAATGAGCAATCCCCGGGAACAATGTGCAACATTTTAGACACAAAGCCAACCCAGACTTTTTGGCGTCAACAGGAGCCTACACAAAGGGAGGTGAACGATCACCCCAAGACCGCCCATCGATCAAGGAATCGCTCCAGCATTGGAGAATATCGAACAAGTGATTGGGACAAAGTCCAATCACTTGGAACCAGGTACAGGGTCCGCCCCGAAAGGCGGGAAGCCCCTGGGGACTATAAGTATAGAGTCCAAGTTCAGATCGCCCCCTTCTCCCTTCTGCTACCCCTTATGCACCCTCCTGCGACCCTTCTGCTAGTCTTCTGCAACAGCCGCTCAAATCGTAAGTCTTACTTCAATGCTCGCTACGAGATAGGCGCTCCGAGCTATCGATCTGTACCAGCTTCGAATCCCGCAGGCTCAGAACCCAAACGAAAGGCCATTCGTTTCCCTGACCTGGTGGGCCATTTCCAAGTTAAGTATTGGCCTGTTAGTTGTAGGAAGTAGCTTAGACGTAGAATTTACGCATGAGTATTGATTACTGTATATAATAAATGTGCGTTGATTTAACTCTTACTAAGCGGTGTGTTGGATTTTTGATCATTACTCGGACTTGAACCACATGGTGGTATCAGAAAGATACCTGGCGACTCAAGAGCAAAGGTGATAGAACAGAGCAATTAAACTAAGGCTAAAGTTAGCAGCAACAGTTGAAAAGTGAGGGTAAGAGGGACCCTGTAATAGATTTGGGAGGGAGGGGAATGGGTGAGGGGAGAAGTGTAGGAGATGGATTGGACACGGTTGAGTGTCCTGTTAACCAGAGTGTGGGGCACATTCTCCCCGTGTGAATGGGATGGAGTCCTTACAGGGAGAGGGGTGTTAGGAGATGTAGTCAAGGGAGCTTTGGAGTTATGGGTTTGTAATGAATATTGGTGGTCAATCTATCACCAGAAATGGAGACGGGTTAAGGTAGGGAAGTACTTGAGATGGACCTTGTGAAGTTGAGAAAGGGGTAGAAATTGGTAGCAAACTCGATACATTTTTCCAGGTCCAGACGAGAGGATGAAGCAGTACTGATGTAGTCATCATTATAACAGAGGAAGACTTGGAGGAGAGGACCTGAGTAATAAGACTGTAACAAAGAATGTTCCATATACCCGATAAAAAGATGGGCATAACTGTGGCCTAGGCGGCGCACCTTTTATTTACAGGAAGTGAGACACATTAAAGGAGAAATTATTTAGCAACAGAACAAGTTCAGCAATGCGGAGGAGAGTGGTGGTGGATTGGGATTATTCAGGCCTCCGCTCAAGAAAGAAGCGGAGAGCCCTCGGACCCTCCTGGTGGGGGATGGAGGTATAGAGGGATTAAACGTTCATAGTGAAGAGGAAGCAGTTAGGGCCACGGAAACTGAGAATGTGACGTAGGTCATCGGAGGAATCAAGAAAGTAGGTGGGAAGGGCTCAAATGAGAATGGAGTCGAGATGGGAAGAAATGAGTTAGTGGGGCAGGAACAGGCTGATCATGATGGGTCCATCTGGTCAGTCCTGGTTGTGGATTTTGAGAAGTGGGTAGAAGCAGGCTGTTCGGAGTTGGCTATTAAGTTGGATGCTGTGGAGGAGAGACCATCAAAGGTGATGAGGTCAGTGACAGTCCGGGAAACAACGGCTTGATGTTCGGTGGTGGGGTCATGGTCCACAGGGAAGTAGGAGGAAGTATCTGAGAGTCGACGCTCAGACTATGCTAGGTAAAGGTCAGTACACCAGGCAACAAGAGCACCATCCTTGTCGGCATAACCAAGTCAGACCGAAGAGAACAGAGTGCAAGAAGTTCAGAAGGTAAGAGGAACAGAGAAATTGAAATGGCCGGTGTCATGCCTACAGTTCAGAGCAGGTGGGAGACCAGAGGGTGGGATCTAGTTAGAGGGAGAATACTGGAGGAGGGTGAAAGTATCCATTGAACCGGGGAGGATTCTTACCCAAAGATGTGAGCACTGAGACACAACGGAAGAAAAGTTCAGTATCATGCCAAGTCCAAAATTCATTTAGGTGAGGTTTCTGTATTTTTGTATCGATTGTGCAAAGCAATCAATTTTTTAAATGGTTTAACTCTTCAACATATAAGATTTATTCTTGGAGGTTCCGTGGGACGCTTAGGAGGTCAAAAGGGTCCATGGCTGGAAAAGTTTGGGAAATCCTGCATTAGGTTATCGGAAGTAATAATTAGACTTACTGAACCAAGATACTAAAAAGAAAGGTTCTTGCCTTTGAAATAGGACTATTTGACTTGGAGAGGCATTCCATATTAATGGCAGCTTAGGATCTATTATCATGATAAAATGATATACAGAGAGATAGAAAGAAAGTTGTCACTGAACATAGGAACGTAGGAATTAGGAGCAGTAGGCAATTTAGCCCTTTGAGCCTGCTCCACCATTCAATCAGATCATGGCTGATCTCTTCCTGGTCTCAAATCCACCTCCCTCCCTGTTTCCCATCTCCCTTTAACCCATTTTCTAAAATCAGAAATATATCTATCCCCTTGAAACAATTTAATGACTCCGATTCCACCGCACTATGCGGCAGCAAGTTCCACAAATTCACCACCCTCTGTGAGAAGTAGTTCCTCTTCATCTCAATTCTAAATCTACAGCCTCTCGCCCTATATCTGTGACCTCTCATTCTAGATTGTCCCACAAGGGGGAACCTTTGTTCTACGTTTACTTTATCAATCCCTTTCAGTATCTTATATACCTTGATCAGATCCCCAGCGAGTCTAAGCCCAACTGTTTAATCTCTGCTCGTACGTCAACCCTTTCATCCCCGGAATCAATCTGCTGAAACCTATCTGAACTGCTTCCAATGCAACCACATCCTTCCTCAAATAAGGAGACCAAAACTGGACACCGTACTCTTGATGTGGTCTCACCAACACCCTATACAATTGCTACAACAAAGAACAAAAAGAACAAAGAACAAAGAAAAGTACAGCACAGGAACAGAGCCTTCGGCCCTCCAAGCCTGTGCCGACCATGCTGCCCATCTAACCAAATCTTCTACCCTTCATGGGTCCGTATCCCTCTATTCCCATCCTATTCATGTATTTGTCAAGATGCCCCTTAAATGTTATTATCGTCCCTGCTTCCACCACCTCCTCCGGCAGCGAGTTCCAGGCACCCACTACCCTCTGTGTAAAAAGACTTGCCTCGTGCATCTCCTCGAAACCTTGCCCCTCGCACCTTACACCTGTGCCCCCTAGTAATTGACCCCTCTACCATGGGGAGAAGCCTCTGACTATCCACTATGCCCCCCCATAATTCTCTAGACCTCTATCAGGTCGCCCCTCAACGTCCGTCGTTCCAGTGAGAACAAACCGAGTTTATTCAACCGCTCCTCATAGCTAATGCCCTCCATACCAGGCAACATCCTGGTAAATCTCTTCTGCACCCTCTCTAAAGCCTTCACATTCTTCTGGTAGTGTGGCAACCAGAATTGAACACTATACTCCAAGTGTGGCCTAACAGTTCTCTACTTTTATACTCTGGTCCTTTTGTAATAAATGCTAACATTTGCCTTTTTAATTACATGCTGTACCTGCATACCGACTTTCTGCAATTCATGAAGAAAGATCCCTCTGCTCTGACGCATTTTGAATTTGCTTTCCATTTAGATAACTTGATTTTCTATTTTTTTGGCCAAAATGGATAACCTCACACTTATCTACATAAACTTCCGTCTGCCAAATTTTGGCCCAATTTCCTAGCCTATCTATATCCGTCTGTAAAATCTTTGGGCATGATTCTCCGGCCACGTTACCCTCTCGCTCAACAGGCCAGTGATAAGCGGGCTTCAGTGTCACATATTGCTGGCAACATCTCCAGCGCCTGTAGCCTCTGGGACTCTTCCAAGCTGTTAAGGATCTGTTGGAGTGACACTGACATCTCCCTCTGAATATCCCGGCCGCACCCTTAACGTCTCCATTAGCTCCGGTATCAGAGGCTCAGCATCAGGCTGGGACCCAGCTGAGTCCTGGAGTCCAGCAGACGTCTGACTGCCGTCGAGCCGGGGGTTCCTGCCTCCATCTGATGTACATCAGCAGCAGTGTGGGGCTCACCAGATTGTGCCTGCCCACGAACATTTCCCACCAAGATGGGTGTGTCTGCGCTGGTGGAGGGTGGGGATGACAGCTGTGATGCGACATTACGGCGGCATCCTCCGAGCTCTGCCCCGAGGTAGGCTCATGGCAGACTGGAGAGGGGGTCACCCCGGAAGGGCAGGCACCGTCGGCTGGAGGACCTGCGGGAGAATGAACATGTGGTCAGAAGGGGATGGATGAGTCAGTAAGGTAATAATAACTCACATTTGACAGGTCCCCCGGATGGAGCCTGGTGGTTCCTCACCTCTGCGGCATCCGCCAGCCTCCACATTGTTAACCGTCCTGTTCTCGGCCACACCAGTCACCTCCAGGGCCAATTACTTGAAGATGGTGAGGATTCTGATGTCCGGCACACCACCGCCTGTCTGGGCCCTCTCTCGGCGATTGTGGGAGAGCTTTTCCTGAGGAGACACAGGGGCATCGTTAGCCACACATGTGGTTCACAGTGGTGGGAGGGGTGTGTGTGAAGGAACGGTCGGGGGGGGGGGGGGTGCGTGGAAGGAGGATTGGGGGTCGCATGGAGAGCTGGAGGGTGGATGCTCCCGTGGGGGCGGAAAGGTCTCGGTGAGGGGAGGGGGTGCGTTGGTGTCTACACACTCATTCTGCTCGGTGTAGGTCATTGAGCTTTGAGTGTGACCAGTCCTGGTCATACTCACAGAACTCAAAAGTCACCACCACCTCGTCCCAGGCAGCGCTGGCTGCCCTATGACTGACCGTCCTGGACCTTCGGGGGAACAGGACATCCCTCCAGACCTCCACAGCGTCCAGCAGCCTCCCCAATTTCCGTCCCCAAATCTTGGGGCCAGTCTCCTGTGCACCATTGTTGCGAGTTACCTGGGGTTGTTTGAGCAAGTGCTGCTTAAGTGATGCTCAACCTTGTTAGCTGAGGGGGGCTGGCAAGCGCGGTGCCGTCGAATCAGCTGTCGAGCCTTCATTTGCGGCAAGAAGCCCACGAGGCTTTGTGAAGTGGACCATTAACATTGCGTTGCCAGTCTCACTGGGCCATGTACTAGGAAGCTCGCAGCAGTTCCCGCTCTTTTCTTTTCAGAGAATCGCGCCCTTCACTGCCTGCTTCCACCTATTTTAGTACCATCCGCACATTTTGCCATGTTGCACTCTGTCCCTGCTTGCAGATAATTCATATAGATTGTGAACAATTGAGGTCCGAGGACTGACCCTTACGGCACCCCACTAGTTACAGTTCACCAGCCAGAGAAGGACCCATTTATCCTGACCCTCTGCTTTCTGTCAGTCAGCCAATCCTGAATCCAATCTAGCACTCTACCCTCAATCCTCTGTGATCTCACCTTCTGGATCAGTCTTTTTTGCAACACCTTGTTAAACACCTTCTGGAAGTCTAAACATACCACATCTACAGGTTCTCCCTTATCGACCTTGCGATGTTCTGTCCTCAAAGAACTCAAGCAAGTTTGGCAAGCATGACTTGCCCTTCGGAAAACCATGGTGGATTGAGCTTTGTCTTTCTAAATGTTCAGTCATCTCCTCCTTAATGAATTCCAGCAACTTCCCCAACATAGAGGTCAAGCTAACTGGCCTATTGTTTCCTCGTTTTGCCTCTCTCGCTTTTTGAATAGGGGCCTCACAGTGTGTTTCCAATCCACCGGAATCCAGGGAAATCTGAAATATCATAACCAATGCATCCACTAACTCTGCTGCCACCTCCCTTTTAAAAAAATAATAATAATTTCGAGAATCAAATTCTTTTTTTTCCAATTTAGGGAAAATTTAACGGGGCCAATTCACCCACCCTGCACATCTTTTTGGGTTGGGGGATGAGACCCATGCAAAAATGGGGACAATGTGCCAACTTCTCACGGACAGTGATCGGGGCTGGGATTGAATCCAGGACTCAGCGCCATGAGACTGCAGTACTAACAACCATTGCACCACCTGCGGCCCTTCTGCTGCCACCTCCCTTAATATGCTAGGGTGCAGGCCATCAGATCCTGGAGACTTATCTGCCTTTAATCCTATTAGTCTATTCAATACCGTCTCCCTCGTGTTGGTTATTGGACCAAGTTCCTCTGCATTAACTGTAGTTTGGGAAAATCTTTATTTTCTTCTACCGTGAAGTCAGAGGCAAAATATTGGTTCAGTGCCTCCGCCGTCTTTGTGTTCCCTATTATTACCTCACCAGTATCGTCCTCTAAAGGGCCAACATTTACTTTAGCTATTCCCTTCCTCTTTGTATACTTATTGATGCCTTTGGTATCAATATTTATGTTTTCTGCTAGTTTCCTTTCATAGTTCATTAATTTTATTTTTAGTAGCCTTTTGCTGAACCTTAAAGTTCTCTCAATCCTCCAGCTTCCCACTTGCTTTTGCAGTATGGTATACCCTAGTTTGAGCCTTTATGTCTTCCTTGACTTTGTTTAGCTATGGAAACTCTTTCTCCCTTTTGCAATTCCGCTTCCTCTCCGGAATGTACTTTAATTAGAGGTATTTAATATCTCCCTGAACATCTGCCATTGTTCCTCAACTGTCCCACCCTCAATTATCTGTGCCCAGTCTACTTGTGCCAACTCTTTCCTCAGGCCTGTATAATTACATCTGCCCAATGCTAAAACTCTAGTATGGCACACTGAACTTGGAAATGAGACAATAAATGCTGAAGAAATATCAGAGACCAGAAGTTGCGTGCTATAGAAGAAGCTAGAGGCGTGTCAAAAAGACGTTTTGTTGTCCGATCAGAGTTTGTATTTTTTCATATGCTGACATCCAGCAGATATAAAGATTAACTTGGGATCCTCCGCTGATCTGGGTGTCTTAATTTTGTATTGCTTTTCAGTGTTTCTCGCGTGGTTGAAACACTGCTCTGAGACTGCTGGACATTACTCTAGCCAGTGAGGTTGTTTGGCTGTACAATGCTGACATGGCTCATTAACTCTCTTGTAATCAGTTTGGCATTCCCTGGCCTGGGGTTCTCTGCCCCTGGACAGTTGGGGTTAATCTGTACCATTGGCTTGCTTTTGCTCTCTATGAAATGCTGTTATTTCTTAGATTAAAATATATATCAAATGATTTCAGAACTTCATCAAATTTATCTGAAGGATTTGATTATCCCGTGCCTCACAATATCATCAAAGCGGACCTACTGAATAGTGAGTTCACGTGTACAGCTCTATCTTTCCATCAAATCTTGAAGCTGTCATGTATCTTAACCTATTCCTCAATTTCTTCTTTTTAATTTAGAGTACCGGGCAGCACGGTAGCACAGTGGCTAGCACAGTTGCTTCACAGCTTCAGGGCCCTAGGTTCGATTCCCGGCTTGGGTCACTGTCTGTGCAGAGCCGGCACGTTCTCCCCGTGTCTGCGTGGGTTTCCTCCAGATGTTCCGAAGATGTGCGGGTTGGGTGGATTAGCCATGCTAAATTGCCCTTGGTGTCCAAAAGGTTAAGTGGGGTTACTGGGATAGGGTGGAGGCCTGGGCTTGAGTAGGTGCTCCTTCCAAGGGCTGGTGCAGACTCGATGGGCTGAATGGCCTCCTTCTGCACTGTAAAATCTATCTGTCTACCCAATTATGTATTTTCCATTTAAGGGCAATTTAGCGCGGCCAATCCACTGACTCTGCGCTTCTTTTTAGGTTGTGGAGGTGAGACCCACACAGGCACAGGAGAATGTGCAAACTCCACACGGACAGTGATCTGGGGGTCAGGATCGAACCCCGGTCTCAGCGGCATAAGGCAGCAGTGCTAACCACTGCACTGCCATGCCGCCCATGCCCCCAATTTCTGTTTGGTCTGGTAATGTTGGTTAGTTGTCATGGTTGCTTTAAAGTTCGGCTGAGTACAACTTTAAATGCTGTACAGGTTTAAAGATGCGCTGCAGTAACTTTTCTTTTCCCAAAGAGACTTCCCATGCTTGTCATGTTTTAGCTGGCTCCAAGGGTGAAGGTGGTTCCGATCTCTTTGTATTTGCAGCAATTCATTAAATCAACAATATTGGGGCCTTCCCTGCGATGTGGGAGGATTTTGGGGTATTTTATAGTGGATTCCCACTTTGGTTTGTTGCTCTTTTCTTTATCTAACCACAGTGTGTGTTTAACCATATACGGTTGACAAATGATCACCTGTTTAGTACAATAATAGTTTATTAACATACACAAGGTTATTTACCTAATCAATCACGTGTTCATGACATTGGACTATAAACTAATACACCTAAACGACCTTAACTTAACTTCCAGGTGACCGGCAAATACAGAGCAGATATGGTCTCATCTGTGTTCTGGCAGTGCTGGAGTTCTTGCAGGTGATCTGTGTCCTCTGTTCTGGTCCCTCTGTGGATGGCGTGGGCTCTTCTTGGCTGGTGGTGGATTCACCGTTGTTGTTGGCTGTCGATGCTGCAGTCGAGAGAGAGCTCCTAAGGTTGTGCAGCGCCTTTTAACCTGCTTGGACTTCCATGCCCCTTTTGTGGGTGGTCTCTGGGTCATTGTCAATCAATTGATCAGGGCTCCATCACCCTTATCGATCAAGTCCAATCAGGGCTGACACATCAATTTGGGGTGGGCACTCAGTGGCCATGCCTGGAAGAGTTCGGAGAAGGGGCTTGGGTGCCGCTGCATCAGGTAGACAATGTGGTTGAATGGATAGTTCTATTGGTCCTGGGAAGACCTGTTATTGGTTTCCTCCGGCTGCGCTGGTTTCCTCTCACAAGTCCTGAAAGACATGCTATTAGGTCATTTGGGCATTCTGAATTCTCCCTCTGTGGACGTGAACAGACGCCGGAATGTGGCGACGAGGGGATTTTCACAGTGACTTCAGGGCAGTGTTAAGCCTACTTGTGACAAGAAAGATTTTTTTTAAAAATTAGATTTCCTAGATTACAACCAGATCAGACCTTTTACCACGGTATGGATGAATGTACCTACAGCAATCCATCCAACAGCACAATACAGTGTGTGACTGGGACCCAGCCTTGCAAAGTCTGCAGCAACCGCGCATGCGCGCCCGCGGAGGGGGAGGCGCAGGCGCAGTAGCGTGTCGGCGCGCGCTCGCAGGCTGGCTGGCGGCTGGAAAGTCGGATCCTAAGGCCCAGACCCGGGCGGCGGCGTCATCCGTATTTACCCCGGAGACTTCACAGCGGAAGGCGGGCGACCGATCGGTTGAGGGAGGGAGGGTGAGGCTCTGTCTGTGTGATTCTTATCTGTCTCAGGTGGGCGGTGAGCGGCACGGCAAAGATCGGCCTTCGCTCAGGCCTAGACGCGGGCCTCGGACAGAAACGGCCGGAGACGCCGCGGCGGCCTATGGGCCCAGACCGGCCCGCATCTACCAGGAGCCCGGCCTGCGCGTGTGGTGCGGGAAACTAGTGACCAAACCCCCTCTACACAACCCCCCCCTTCATCCCCCCCCCTTCATCCCCCCCCCCCTTCATCACCACCCCCCTTCACCCCCCTACCCCCTTCCCCCCCTACCCCCTTCACCCCCCTTCCCCCCCCCACCCCCTTCCCCCCCCACTCCCCTTCCCCCCCACCCCCACCACCCTTCCCCCCCTACCCCCTTCACCCCCCTACCCCCTTCACCCCCACCCCCTTCCCCCCCCACCCCCACCCCCTTCCCCCCCCACCCCACCCCCTTCCCCCCACCCCCACCCCCTTCCCCCCCCCCCACCCCCTTCCCCCCCCCCACCCCCTTCCCCCCCCACCCCCTTCCCCCCCCCACCCCCTTCCCCCCCCTACCCCCTTCACCCCCCTACCCCCTTCACCCCCCCTACCCCCTTCACCCCCCCACCCCCTTCACCCCCCTACCCCCTTCACCCCCCTACCCCCTCACCCCCCTACCCCCTTCACCCCCCTACCCCCTTCACCCCCCTACCCCCTTCACCCCCCTACCCCCTTCACCCCCCACCCCCTTCACCCCCCTACCCCTTCACCCCCCCACCCCCTACCCCCTTCACCCCCTACCCCCTTCACCCCCCACCCCTTTACCCCCCACCCCCTTTACCCCCCACCCCCTTTACCCCCCACCCCCTTTACCCCCACCCCCTTTACCCCCCACCCCCTTTACCCCCCACCCCCTTTACCCCCCACCCCTTTACCCCCCACCCCCTTTACCCCCCACCCCCTTTACCCCCCACCCCCTTCACCCCCCACCCCCTTCACCCCCCTACCCCTTCAGACCCCTACCCCTTCAGCCCCCCTACCCCTTCACCCCCCTACCCCCTTCACCCCCCCTACCCCCTTCACCCCCCTACCCCTTTCCCCCCCACCCCCCTACCCCCTTCACCCCCCTACCCCTTCACCCCCCCTACCCCCTTCACCCCCCAACCCCCTTCACCCCCCCCACCCCCTCACCCCCTACCCCTTCACTACCCCCTTCACCCCCCCTACCCCTTCACCCCCTACCCTTTACCCCCCTACCCCTTTCACCCCCCTACCCCCTTCACCCCCCCTACCCCCTTCACCCCCCCTACCCCCTTCACCCCCCCACCCCCCTTCACTCCCACCCCCCCTTCCCCCCTTCACCCCCACCCCCCCTTCACCCCCACCCCCTTCACCTTCACCCCCACCCCCCCTTCACCCCCACCCCCCTACCCCCTTCACCCCCACCCCCTTCACCCCCCTACCCCCTTCACCCCCCTACCCCCTTCACCCCTACCCCCTTCACCCCTACCCCCCTTCACCCCTACCCCCCTTCACCCCTACCCCCCCTTCACCCCACCCCCCCTTCACCCCCACCCCCCCTTCACCCCCACCCCCCCTTCACCCCCACCCCCCTTCACACCCACCCCCCCTTCACCCTCACCCCCTTCACCCTCACACCCCCTTCACCTTCACCCCCCCACCCCCTTCACCCCCCCAACCCCTTCACCCCCCACCCCCTTCACCCCACCCCCCCTTCACCCCCACCCCCCCTTCACCCCCACCCCCCCTTCACCCCCACCCCCCTTCACCCCCACCCCCCTTCACCCCCACCCCCCCTTCACCCCACCCCCCCTTCACCCCCACCCTTCACCCCCACCCCCCCCTTCACCTTCACCCCCCACCCTTCACCCCACCCCCCCTTCACCACCCTCCCCCCTTCACCACCCTCCTTCCCCCCTTCACCACCCTCCTTCCCCCCTTCACCACCCCCTCCTTCACCCCCCCGCCCCCCTTCACCCCCGCCCCCCTTCACCCCCGCCCCCCTTCACCCCCGCCCCCCTTCACACCCCGCCCCCCTTCAACCCCGCCCCCCTTCAACCCCGCCCCCCTTCACCCCCGCCCCCCTTCACCCCCGCCCCCCTTCACCCCCGCCCCCTTCACCCCCGCCCCTTCACCCCCGCCCCCTTCACCCCCGCCCCCTTCACCCCCGCCCCCTTCACCCTCGCCCCCTTCACCCCGCCCCCTTCACCCCCGCCCCCCTTCACCCCCGCCCCCCTTCACCCCCGCCCCCCCTTCACCCCCGCCCCCCTTCACCCCCGCCCCCCTTCACCCCCGCCCCCCTTCACCCCCGCCCCCCTTCACCCCGCCCCCCTTCACCCCCGCCCCCCTTCACCCCGCCCCCCCTTCACCCCCCGCCCCCCTTCACCCCCGCCCCCCTTCACCCCCGCCCCCTTCACCCCCGCCCCCCCTTCACCCCCGCCCCCCCTTCACCCCCGCCCCCCCTTCACCCCCGCCCCCCCTTCACCCCGCCCCCCTTCACCCCGCCCCCCCTTCACCCCCGCCCCCCCTTCACCCCCCGCCCCCCCTTCACCCCCGCCCCCCTTCACCCCCGCCCCCCTTCACCCCCGCCCCCCTTCACCCCCGCCCCCCTTCACCCCCGCCCCCCTTCACCCCGCCCCCCTTCACCCCCGCCCCCCTTCACCCCCGCCCCCCTTCACCCCCGCCCCCCTTCACCCCCGCCCCCCTTCACCCCCGCCCCCTTCACCCCGCCCCCCTTCACCCCCGCCCCCCTTCACCCCGCCCCCCTTCACCCCGCCCCCTCACCCCCCCCCACCCACCCCCCTCCCCTCCACCCCCACACCCCCTCACCCCCACACCCCCTCCACCCCCACACCCCCTCCACCCCCACACCCCCCCTCCACCCCCACACCCCCCCACCCCCCTTCACCCACCCCCTTCACCCACCCCCCCTTCACCCCCACCACCCCAACCCACCCTTCACCCCACCCCCCATCACCCTCACCCCCCCTTCACCCTCACCCCCATTCACCCCCACAACCCCCTCCACCCCACCCCCCCCCTCCACCCCCACACCCCCCTCCACCCCCACACCCCCTCCACCCACCCCTCACACACCCCCCTCCACCCCCACACCCCCCTCCACCCCACACCCCCTCCACCCCACACCCCCTCCACCCCCCACACCCCCCTCCACCCCACACCCCCCTCCCACCCCCACACCCCCACTCCACCTCCACCCCACACCCCCCTCCACCCCCACACCCACCTCCACCCCCACACCCCCATCCACCTCCACCCCCACACCCCCCTTCACCCCCACCCCCCTTCACCCCCACCCCCCTTCACCCCCACCCCCCTTCACCCCCACCCCCTTCACCCCCACCCCCCTTCACCCCCCACCCCCCTTCACCCCC